>NC_140963.1:51939068-52081568 GCF_056783735.1 Eptatretus burgeri
CGCAATGAGCACAACGAATGAATGGATGAATGGATGGACGCAAAACACGGTGCACGGGCTGCCACTGCAGGCCCGTGTTGTAGCTGCCAACAGGGCAGTTCTCGCAGCTTGCAAACTGTTGCCTTGATCCTGGCGCACATGGAAATGAACAGGGGGGGGCAAAGCAAAAATTGAACGGGGCTGGTGAACGTGGGCAGTGGGCATGGCATGGCAAAGGTGAGCAGGCAAACACAGCCCGCAGAAGAAGGCCGCTGCAGGCAAACACAGCCCGCAGAAGAAGGCCGCTGCAGGCAAACACAGCCCGCAGAAGAAGACCGTTGCAGGCAAACACAGCTGGCAGATGAACTGGCCGGCACAGGCCTCGAAGAAAAACAGCCAGCAGATGAACTGGCCGGCACAGGCCTCGAAGAAAAACAGCCAGCAGATGAACTGGCCGGCACAGGCCTTGCAGCACACAGCTGCCGATGAAGTTGGCCGGCCTCCGCCTTGAAGCAAAACACGGCCAGCCGATGAAGTTGGCCAGCCTTTGCCGTTCAATGGAGGTTGGTGGAGGGAGTGCGGTGGTGCTGGCCACTTGGAAGGCGGGCTCGGACCTACCTACCTGTCTCCCTCCCAACCTATCGCCTTTGCCTGTCACTGTACATACCCACTCCCTTAATTTGTGAAAAACCAATTTAGCCCCCTTAATTAGGGTACCCTGTGAGTACAGGGTACCCTATTGTTTTTCTTCTGTTTATTATTACGCATTATTATTATTATTCTTCCGCCGGCATTTTGCACCCTTTTTCGCTTTAAAAATCATTTTCTCTGGAACACTAAGTCCGATCGACAGGAAATTTTCACCATAGTATGTATCTTTTTTGATAGCACAATCACGTTATAATTATGACGTCATTGGTCACGTGGTACGGTCGCCATCTTGAAAAAAGCGATAAACTTTGGACATCTGTATCTCGGAAACCGTGCAATGGAAAAAATTTTCGTTTGATACATTTTACTAAGCTCCCTATGGGGACCACGTGTGATTTTTCGTGACGTCATAGGTGAAGCGATATACCGGTGAAAATTCGTCAAGTAGAACGCCATATGGGAAAAATCTGAAAAATTCTGAGCATCATCTACGCCAAAAATCACTGACGAAAATGTTTTTTTTGACGTCATCGATGACGTAATTCGGCCGCCATCTTGTTTTTTAGTGTTTTTTTTTTTAATCTTCTTCTCCAGAACGGCTATGCAGATTAAGGCGAAACTTTACACGCACATTCCCCCTGAGGTCCTCTTTCAAGTTTGTTAATTTGTTGTTGATACGTCACATGGTTTGGCGGCCATCTTGAAAAAACCCTAAAACCTTCAAACATCTTCTTCTCCAGAAGCGCTGGTCCAATGAAGGCGAGATTTCAGAACTATATTCGTGACATGTATGCGATGCAAGTTTGTTAATTTCAAAGTGATAGGTCACATGGTTTGGCCGCCATGTTGGATTTAAGAAAAATATTAAATAAAGTTTTCTCTGGTATTTCATAAGCCATCGAAGCGAAAATTTGCAAGTGCCTTCCTCGCTCAAGTCTGCATACATGGTAAAAAATTTTACCTCAGAAGTCACATGGTTTGGCGGCCATCTTGGATAGAAAAATAGACTTTATCCGATTTACACAAAACTTCACACACTTGTTCGGGTCGACGATGGAAAGCAGAATTTAAATTCATGATATCCTCGGTCACAAGGTTCGGCAGCCATCTTGGATTGAAAATGAATAAATTTTAAAAATCTTCTTCTCCAGAAGGGCAAGACAGATGAAGACGAAACTTCACAGATATATTCCCCATGAGGTCCTTTCTCAAGTTTGTTAATTTGTTTTTGATCGGTCACATGGTTTGGCGGCCATCTTGAAAAAACCCGAAAACCTTCAAACATCTTCTTCTCCAGAAGCGTTGGCCCAATGAAGGGGAGATTTCAGAACTATATTCGGGACAGGAAGGCGATATAAGTTTGTTAATTTCGAATTGATAAGTCACATGGTTTGGCCGCCATCTTGGATTTCAGAAAAATATTAAATAATGTTTTCTCTGGAACCGCTTAACCAAACGAATCGAAAATTTGTAATTATCATCTAGCAGGCAGTATGCACGCTTGGTAAAAATTATGATGTCACACGTCACATGGTTTGGCGGCCATCTTGGATTGAAAAACGCACCTTTACCGATTAACACGAAACTTCACGTACGTGTTCCAATACCCAGTTGGAAGCAGAATATACATTTCTGATGTCATAGGTCACATGGTTCGTCAGCCATCTTGGATTGAAAAACAATATCTTCAAACGTCTTTTTCTCTGAAACGGCTGAACAGATCCAGGCGAAACTCCACCACTATGACCGCCTCTCCATGACGAATAAAAAGTTCCCACCCCCTTTTGAGGTACGATGCAACGTTTGGCAGCCATATTGGATTGAAGGAAAAATATTAATTAATGTTTACTCTGGAACTACTGCATCAATAAATGTGAAACATCAAGTTTATGGTGGAACGCTCATGCGGAATGAGGGTTTGAAATTTCAACGCGATCGGGCCCAGGGTTTGGCAGCCATGTTGGTTTTAAGAAAAATATTAAATAATGTTTTCTCTGGAACTGCTTAACCTGGAGAAGCGAAAATTTGCAGTTATCATCCACCATCGTGTTTGCACACGTGGTGCAAATTATGACATCACAAGTCACATGGTTTGGCCGCCATCTTGGATTGAAGGATAAATATTAATTAATGTTTACTCTGGAACCGCTGCCTCTATATATGCGAAACTTCAGATTTATAATTCAGGTGACATGCGAAATAAAAGTTTAAAATTTCAACCTGATCGGTCACGCGGTTTGGGAGCCAGAATTATTTAATTATTTGAATCTGGAAGCCAGTAATAACGAAATTGAATGCTTTGTGCTGCCCGGTTCGTAACTCATCTGTTCCGTGCCGTCTCGAAGCAGGCCTGTGTTTGTATCACTATTAAATAATGTTTTCTCTGGCACCGCTTATCCTTTCAATGCCAAACTTTGCGACTGTCATCTGCAGAAAGTCCCATGTTGTATCAAAGGCGGACGGACTGGGTACCCGGTCATCACTGCCAGCAGTTATAAAGTGGCAGTTCTAGTTTTTTTTGTTTTTTTTTTATTTTTACTTCCCCACTATAAATCGTCCCCTAACCCCCTTTATCGTCCTTGTTCGGCTAACCTATTCTGTCACCTAGCCTACTCCCAACCCCTACGTTCCCTTCCCGGAGGGGAACAAGGGAGAGCTAACGTCCTGTGTCGAGGCCCAACTCAAGCCTCAGAATGGCCTCCCCAGAGTTCGGCGATCTTAACACCAAGTGGGTCCAGCGGCCCACAACGACAGCGAGGGGATGGATGGTGCGGAGGGGTACATCTCCTAATCTACCCTAACCATTAACTCTTAAACTACCCCGGGGCTTTCAACAAGCGCCTCTCGCTTAAACTATTGGTTCTATAAACCCAGATTCCCGTCGCCTGTGTTGGTGTCCTTACAATTTCGGGCCTCGCCCCCCAATTTTCTCTCCGTGCCCTCACACGGTCTCCTGGCTGGGACACGTGGCTCCCTTTGGCAGGCACGACCCTCTGCCGAATCTCCCGCTATGGCACCCCCGGGCACTACACTGCCTCCGAGCCTACCAGCTCCCTAACACCGGGGAGTGCCCCCATGGCACCTCCCCTGAAACGCACACGTGGCAGGCCGGCCTCCCGGGCCCCTTTCCGAGGGTCACCCGTGCCCACAACACTGCCCACGCGGCTAATGGCGCCCGGGCCCCCGCACCAAGCAGGCGCACCCGTGCCCACTACTCTATCCCGGCCCCCATGGGCCCATGGCCTACCGCGACCGACTAGCCTGGTGCCCGGGGTACCCACTCAGCGATACTCACCTTTCGCAGCCACGCTCCCAAGCCCGTCAACAGGGCTCCTGCACCCCTCCAAATGGGTCTCGAGCCTACTTTCCCACCAACAGCAAAACGACCTCCATTTTTCAATTTGACTAACCCAGCTAACTCACTTTACTCTGACCCCGGGGTCCCTTGGGCGGGAGTCACTCCTCCCCCAATCACTCATCGCACCATGCATTCCCCATTCACTCCACTCACACAGACCCGCTGGCCTCACTCACTCAACAAGTACTCACCTCACAACTCACCAACTCTTCAACACACACACCACTGAACTCTGCCATCCTTCTAACTACCTCCCCTAACTAACTCGTGCTCCCACGTCGTCCCTTAAACTATAGCACGTTCCTTTTAACACTACGTAGCTAAACTACGTCCCCTCTACACACTCACTGTCAGTCACTGTCTCCAAATAATCCCATTAATCAATTTCCCAGGGGGGGAATTTCCTCCCTTCCTACTGGGCTCGTGAACTCGTCGCAAGACTCTGAGAGCCCTGCGCCTCTGCGGGAGCGGCTGTTCCAGCACCGACTCCTCCGGCAAGACATATCCATGAGGGCGTAAGGTCGCCCTTGTAAGGCCTCAGGCGGTCCGCGTGGACGATCCGAGGGAGGGCTCGTGGTCCCATTTTAATTTTTAGGACCACGTCACTGACTTGCGCCAGGACAACCCCCGGGCCCTGCCAAGGTGAGGTGAGCTTCGGGCATCTGCCCTTCCTTCGCCGGGGGTTAAAGAACCAAATCTTTGCTCCCGGTGGGTATTTGCTCACCTGGCTCCGGTGGTCGTACCTGCGCTTCATTTTTATGCCCGCCTGTTGAAGCTGGTGTCGTGCGAAGGCGTGGACCTTCTCCAAGCCCTCCTCCAACCGACGGGCATAGCCCTCCCCCGGGGGCCTATCAAGCCGCTCAGGCGTCGGACCGCACAATAAATCGACGGGGCTTCTCAGCTCCCGTCCATACATCAACAGCGCCGGACTACATGCGGTAGACCCGTGCTGGGACGCGCGATAGGCCATCAGGAGGTACGGAAGGTGTTCGTCCCAGTCCTCCTGGTTAGTGGCGGTGAAGAGGGCCAACTGTTGGACCAGGGTCCTGTTGAACCTCTCCACCATGCCATCAGACTGTGGTCTCAGGGGCGTTGTCCGTGTTTTTCGAATTTCCAGGAGCCTGCACACCTCTTTTAGTAATTCACTCTCAAAATTTCGTCCCTGGTCCGTGTGCAGCTCCTGCGGAATCCCATACCGGCATGTAAATCCTTCTACGAAGGCCTTGGCCACAACCCCTGCTTCCTGGCTGGGAAGGGCAAAGGCTTCTGGCCATTTGGTGAAATAGTCCATAATTACGAGGACGTACTTATTACCCTGGCGAGTGGGGGGCAGTGGTCCCAAAATGTCCATGGCCACTCGCTCCAGGGGAGCCCCAACCTGATGTAGTTGGAGTGGGGCCCTCATCCTCTGTGGCGGTCCCTTTTTTGCAGTACAGGCGTCGCATGCTCGACACCAGTCCTGTACATCGCGCCCCATGTTAACCCAATAGAACCGCCGGCGGGCCCGAGATTTTGTTTTGGTCCTGCCCAAATGGCCGCCGGCGCGGGTACCGTGCACCTGTTTCAAAATTTGGGTCTTAAACCCATCAGGGACTATCACCAGCCAAGAAGTTTGTTCAGAAGGAATCTCCACCCACTTGCGATACAAGATGTTGTCCCTCATTTCTAGGGTCCTCCACTGAGCCCAGTATGCCTTTGTTCGCGCCCCGAATGGGGCGATTTCCTCCCCACTGGGCCTCCTGTTTTCCTGGACCCATTTGTACACTGGCCCTAGCACGGGGTCTTCCCGCTGGGCCGTGCTCCATGCCAATCCACCAAATTCCTCTCCCGCGGTTAGTGGCAAAGTTGGGCCTACCATCCGGGCCGCACGGACTGGGAGTTTCGGGGAGGCGTCTGCCAATTGGTCCCTCTCCTCATGTCTCGTACAATATTTGCAGTTTTCCCTCAGACAGGGGCGTCGAGAGAGCGCATCGGCATTCCCATGAGCCTTACCGGCTCTATGGACCACACTGAAATCGTACTGCTGCAATTTTTCCAACCACCTTGCAATTTGGCCCTCCGGTTCCTTGAACCGTAAGAGCCATTGCAAGGAGGAATGGTCAGTTCGAACCAAAAATTTCCTCCCGTACAAGTACGGGTGGAAATGGCTCACGGCAGACAGCATAGCCAATAGTTCCTTACAAGTTACGCAATAATTTCGTTCGGGCCTACTCATGGCCCGACTGTAATACGCGATCACTCTTTCCACGCCCCCCTGTGTCTGAGACAAGACTGCTCCCAATCCTTCCTGGCTTGCATCCGTGTCCAGGGTATACATCCCGTCATCGGTGGGGTACGCTAAAACAGGTGCGGATGTCAAACACCCCTTTAATTTGAGGAAGGCCTCCTGGCACTCCTCCGTCCAATTAAATCTCAACCCCTTCTCCGTCAACTGGTGAAGGGGCCTGGCTATCTCCGCAAAGTTTGCCACGAAACGCCGGTAGTAGGAGCAAAGTCCCAAAAAGCCCCGCACCTGTTTGACAGTTGTAGGTACGGGCCACTCCTCTACCGCTGTAATTTTTCCGGGGTCGGTCTTCACCCCCTCGCGGCCTATCACGTGTCCGAGATAGGCCACCTCTGTCGCGAACAAAGTGCATTTCTCTGGGCTCAATTTCAGCCCTGCCTGCCTGAGGTGCCCAAACACCTGGTCCAAATTGGCTATCTCCTGGGTGAATGTTTTAGCGTGTACCAGGACGTCATCCAGATACACCAGGCATGACTGCCACGGCATGCCGCCGAGTACACGCTCCATCAGTCTCTCAAAGGTGGCGGGGGCGTTACACAAACCGAACGGCATCACAGTGAACTGATACAGTCCCTTCCCTGTGGAAAATGCCGTTTTCTCCTTCCCCGTCTTATCCATCTCCACCTGCCAATACCCACTCTTGAGGTCCAAAGTTGAGAACCATTTAGAGCCTGCAACGGCGTCGAGGGTATCGTCAATTCTAGGCAGGGGATAGGAGTCTTTGAGTGTCACGTTGTTCAGCTGGCGATAGTCCACACAGAAGCGCGTGGTCCCATCCTTCTTTTTAACCAGCACAACTGGTGACATCCAAGGACTTCCCGAGGGCTCGATGACACCTGCATTGAGCATCTTTTCAACCTGTTCATCAGCCTCCTCTCTTTTGCTCCATGGGAGCCTTCGAGCAGGCTGACGGACAGGCCGGGCCCCATTGGTGTGGATCTGATGTTGCACCAGGCCCGTACGTCCAATATCCTCGGGTGACAAGGAGAAGATCCCGATGTGTCGGTCGACCAGCTTGTATAAGGCCTCCCGCTGGGCCTCCTCCAAATCTACACTACTCCGATTTACCATCTCACAAATGGGACCGGGCCAATTCCTAATCGAGTCTGGAGACTCCTTCTGGGGCCGGTCCGGCTCGACGTTATCGTCCCTCAGCTCTGCGACCTCTTTTACTGGGATGCAATCTGCCAGCTTCGTGCCCTTCCTGATAGTGCGTGGTTCCGTGCTAACATTTATCACCCGTACGGGCACTACTGGCCCGTCGGTACTTACCAGGGTGCGACCCACGACTAAGCCCGGGGTTGACGGCCCTGCCGATAGTTCCGCTAGGCCGCAGGGGCCCTGCCACGTTGGGGGTGCTCGCCACCGAGCCGGGACCACCGCCTCGGCACCCGGGGGAATGACCACGGAGTCAGGAGCCTCCAGCTCCACCCTCTCATCCGTGCTCACGCCTCCTAACGGCAACTCCTCACCACCCAACTGCATGACCCCCCGGCCCAAGTCGATCTTACAACCACCGGCCGTCAGCACATCCAACCCTATTAGACATGGGTCGTACACCTCAGCCACCCAAACCTCTATCTTGGTTTTCACAGTGCCCAATTTAAACGACACGAAACCACGTCCTATGATAGGGGCCGTTGCCCCGGTAGCTAGCTGCAAACTATGGTTTTGCAGACGGTGGATCTCATCCCAACCGTCTACACTCGAATCAAGGACCACAGGGCTGATGATCGTGGCGCTTGCTCCTGTGTCCACCACGGCGTCTACCCCTACGCCGGCAATCTTGCACCGAATTGTTAAGCTACCTTTGCCAATTTGGCCACAATTGATGACCTGTCGCAGTTCTGAGGGCTCTTCTCCGTCTGAGTCTGCCGAACACGGCCCTACATGTTCGGCACTTCTTAGTTTCCCGGGGACTGGTGGGGGGGATGGTTGGGCCTGGCTATCCCTATTGACCCGGGGCGGAGTTGGTGGTCTAGGGGGCCGTGGCTCTTCTCTTCGCGGGGGCCTTTCCCTGCGCGGGGCGTTGCACCTCCGCTGCAGGTGGTCCCCTGCGCCACAATTATAACACCTCTTCTGGTAAGGTGTTTGCCTCCAGTACGCCGAATTATACCCCCCTCCATTCCGAATTGGGGTACCCCCGATGGCCCATCTCCCGCCCTTCCCGGGCCCGACCGCCTCTCCACAGGTCTCCCGAACCGGCGGTCGAACATGCCCTGCACCATCCTTTCCATTCGCGCTTGGTCGCCCAGGGTTGCCCCGGCTCCCAGCGCACTGTCGTGCACGGGGTCCACCTGTCGGACTGCCACCGCGTGGCGCCCAGCCCCTCCCAATGGCGTTCTGGCTGCCTCCCAGCAGGCAGCAGTATCAGCCGCCTTCTGGAGGTTGTCCGGGCGCCATACGGTGAGCAATGCTCCGACATCGGTGCCCCCTATTGCTCGAAGGAAATGGTCCAGGGCAATCTCCTCCCGGTACTCCGGTGGCATGTTGGTGTGCGCGATCCCCACCAAGCGGCGAATGTCATGTGCCAATTCTCCCAGCGATTCCTGGGGACGTCGTTTGCGCCCGTTGAGCTGAGCTTTAACAAGCTCGCTCTGCTGGTCCATGCCAAATCGGTTTTTTAGGGCCGAATGGAGATCCTCCAGGGTCGCTCCCTCACTGGGTACCGTGGTCAGGACTTCCAAAGCCACGCCACGCAGGGCCGCTGTGAGTTGTGCCACACCCTGCACCTCGTTCCAGCCATTGCCTCTGGCAACACACTGGAACTGGGCCATATATGCCCTCAAGTCCGTCTTGCCATCGTACGGGGGTAGCGGCACCCTCGGTTCTTTCGAGGTCTCCTCCCGTTCCCTAGGGACTCCGGGAGGAGTGTACCTCCCCAGTCCCAACGGTGCCTCACTCCCGCAGGGTCCGAGCCATTTGCCCGGGGGCTCCACCACCCTTGTCTGCGTCTGTCCGTGCCCCGCGTCATCCCGCTTACTCTCCCAAGCCATTGGACTCACACTCCGCACACCCCCTGGAACAGTCATTCTGGGTACCCCCATTAGGCCAAAAGACCCCGCGGTCTCTACCCTCCCCAAGCTTGGCATGCTCACCCCCGCATCGGGCAAGCCTCCTGCTCCGCCCTGTGACACCGGCCCCACCTGGGCACGATCCGCCTCGAGGGAGTATATCCTCTCCCCCTGTTCCCGAAGGAGGCCACCCTGCTTCTCACACCAGGCCTCCACCCTATCCGTCAGTCTCTTCTCCATTTCCTCCATTTTCCCCTTTATTACCCCATTTATTTCCTCCCCTATCGTTCCTAACGACAGTTCCCCGACTTTTTCTCTTATTTGCTCCACCTCCCCTTGTACCTGTGTCACCATCTTATTTGTCTTGGATATTTCCTCCCTCGTTGTCCTAAACTGCTCTTCTGTCTCGCCCCGGTTTTTTCCTATCTGTTCCCCCAGTTCCTCTGTCTTTTCTCCGGCTTTCCGCTCCATTTCATTAATTACCTCCTCATGTCTCTTTCTACATTCCTCCGCCACCTTTTTTAATCCTTTCTGTGTCTCCGCTTTTACCTCCTTTCGCAGGTTTTCAACTTTGTCTGTCATTTCCCGATGTCTTTTCTCACAGTCCTCCTTCACGGCTCCCAATCCCTCCTTTATTTTCCCTTGTTCTCTTTTTAATTCCTCTATCGCCGTCGTGTTCCTCCCTATTTCCTCCTTCATTTGGTCTTGTCCCTGTTTTACTTCTCCCAATCCTTTTCCTACTTTGTCTATTTTTCCAACCACCGTCTTTATTTCGTTTACCCTCTCTTGTTTACTTTCTTCCATTGCGACTCCCACTCCTTTTACTTTCTCTTTTAACCCGGTCACCTCCGCTCGTATCGTGTCGACTTCCTTTTTCATTTCGTTTTTTAGTTCTTCCAAGCTTCCTTTTAGGCTCATTCCCATGTTCTGCGTCTCACCCCGCAGCTCTTTCATTTCTTCCCTCATTTGCTGTGTATTCGCATCCATCGTCGTTTTCACTTCATTTGTATTTGTATCCATCTTTTCGTTCATGCCTTTCATTTCGTTTTTCATTTCATTTGTGTTTGCATCCATTTTTTCGATCATTTTCGCATTCATCTTTTCGTTCATTGCCGCCAGCATGGCGCATAGCTGGGCCATGTTGGATGCACTCAGCTGAGCCGTTTCGGCAAGGGTTGGGGAAGGGTTTTGGTGGAGAGGGGGGGGGGAGGTGTCATACACTGCGGCCGCTGCCGCACCCATTTCAGGTTCTGGGTTTAGTTGGGCGAGTCCGTGTTCCTGCACAATCAACATTTCCTGCTCGGGGATTCCATCCTGGACCATGGATCCTACACATTCTACATCCATTTCTAATACCCCCGGCTCCCGCTCGCCTTGAGACGCCATCTTGCTTCTCGTGAAGGGTTAATTTCGCTCGCTCGTAATTTGGAGGGAATCGGGGGTCGCTTCTCTCACCCCTGGACCGATTCCCGTGAATTTAGCCGGAGACAGGAGAGCCCGTTTTCCTGTTCTCCGATACCAGTGCCGCGAGGAGGGCGATGGATTTGTATCCCACTCCTGACACCAGTGTTGCGGTATTCGCGCCCGCCGGCGTGCGAACGGCCACGTAACTCGAATCGCGGCACGTCGCCCACCGGACGGACAATCCAGTCGTGACCCTCTCGGACTAACGCCGGGAACCAGTCACGGGTGGACCTTTCGGTCTCACCGCGATCGAGCCAATCAGCCCCCGCGTGGGATAGGGTTGCTCGCCGAATTCGACCTACCTAAGTACCCACGCGGAGGGTAGACCGGGCGATCGCACCTCGCCGCAGGTCGACTTCGGACACGGGCCACTTAAGCGACCCGTTCCGTACTATCAGAATAACCGAGCGGTGTTATCGTCGACCTCGACGGTTCGATTAATTATCGGGCGTATTCAGCCCACTACCAACCCTTTACGTGAAGCAAGATGAGGATTCAATGGAGGAAAAGACGAAGCGAAGCGGGAGAACAGTTCAACAATAAAGCACATTTATTCGCGGCACACGGGAAGCATACAAATACAATTCCACCAAAAGCACACAAAAAAAAGAAAACACAATTCCATTTACACAAAAAGCAAATATAAAAGTGAAAACACAGTGCAGAGCTAATACCGACTACCGAGCACACGGCAACACTTATACAATTCTACTTCACAGACGGCGCCGACAACACATACCCAAAACCAAGGAAAGAATACCCTCAAGAATGAGGCGGGCCTGAGGCCGAGACCGGGTCGCGCCTACCCGTCTGGTGATGAGACGCGGAGCGGCGATGGCGCCTCACTCCGCGGGCCTCGCGGACAGTGCCTGGCAGGGGGTGGGAAAGGGGCCCCCTTGGTCGCACTATCTCAGCGCGGGGGGAAACAGGAGGGGGTTGCTGATGCTCGGGGTATAGAGGATCTTTATTATCCCTGGTGTGCGTCTCCACCTCGGCCAGGTCGCGCTGCCGGCCTTCCTCGGGCGTGCAGCTCCCGGCACCGTCGCGAGCACCCCCTCGTCTGCCTTCGCCGCTGCCGCCTCTCCGCCTCTGGACTCTCCACCCTGGACTCTTCTTTGTGCTCTCCTCGTTCGACTCTCTTCAGCTTCTCCAGCTACTGCAGGCTTCGGGCTCCAGACTTCCACACGGCTCTGACTGACGAACACGGTCCTTTTATCCCCCCGTAGCTTGGCCTTTGACCCCCTCCCTTTGACCTTTCACCTCGCTCCCCATTGGCCCGAGAAAAAGTGGGCGTGAAGGCTTTTTGATCCACAAATTTGCATATATCGACCGTCCTGGAGGCGGGGCCAAATTCGCCCCTCGCTCACCGATTGGAGGCAAAAAGTGGGCGTGTGTCGTTTTTGATCCGTTTTTGAAGCACAAAATCCGTGATTTTGTACATGCTGTTCGACGCGCGTTCTGCACGAGTCCAACACCGGTACCCACAGCGGGGCAAGAACGGTGGCGATGCTACGGTTGCGAGGTGTGACGGGAAGGTCGTGGCGGTTGTGGTGAAGCGGCGTTGTGGTTGGTGGTTGATGTTGTGGTTGTGGTGGTAATCATGGCGGTTGGTCCAAAATAAAGATAGTAAAAGAAAAACGGCTATCCTGAAGAGTCGCAGCTCGCATAAATGACATGTATTCCCACTAGACAACGGGTTTGGGCCTAACTACACATATACTTGCCGAGATACCTCACCTAAGGGACCTGAATGGTGGTTTGCGAATTTGGTAACCACAACAATATATACATATATATATATATATATACATATATATATATATATATATATATATATATATATATATATATATATATATATATATATATATGAAGACCACAAGGGGAAAACCAGAGATGTCACTTTTTATAAATTTCACAGTTATTGCACCTGCCAATAGTTGGCAACATAAGGTTTCCTCTCACAATATTACTTTAACAAATAACCAGGGGTGTCACATAATTTATATGGTATAAAGTTTAGCCGTGCAATGAAAAAACAAGTGTTGTCAAAGCTGAACAAGTCGAAACCCAGAGTTGTCAGTACTTTACTCCTGGTTATCTCCCTTTCATTCATGTTAACTGTTCCACCATAATATTCAGAGTTGAGAAACTAAAAAAATGAAAGGTTGTAAAACTTTCACAGCATAAACTCTGAGCACCACAATGGCCGATTTGGTTATATCATGGGCTCCGTAGTTGGTGCATATCGTGGTTCAAGCCTGGTCAAACCTTTATTGTGACTTTTATGGGACCCACGCCGTGGCTTAATGGTTAGCGCGTCTGAGTACCCATCCTCATTTGATGTACCCACCGCCCAATCAACCTGCTTCGGTATATGAGAGAGTCACATGAGGTGACTTCGGCTATCACGGGGGTGGTTTATCCTTGGTTTCCTCCCGGTTTTCCATCATATTAAGTAGTACGGAGTAAGAAAGGGAGAATCCGTCGTCATAAAAGCAAAATACCCTTGAGTATGGCGTTGAACACCAATCAAACAAAAAAACAATGACCGTTTAATGTTGAAAAAAATAATCTGTGATCACCAAAGTCATGTAATGTATGCTAATAACCAACAAGCATGAATTTGCAACACATCCTGGGTTAAAATTGCATGGCAATTATTAAACAAGGGAATAACCAGTGATGTCAGTTTGCAACATTGATTCGTTCTTTGCTCTTAAATTAAATAACACAGAAGCTTGGCAAATGCTACATGCTTAATTTGATCGGCCAATGATCACTCTTCCTTAAACTGGAAAAGAAATCTATATGACAGTTATTAAACAGTCCACCAAAGTCTTGAAACTTTGTTTTTCAGTTTCTTCAAAATTGACTTATCCTGACATCTCTGGTTTTTCCCTTGTGGTCTTCATATATATGTATATATATATATATATATATATATATATATATATATATATATATATATATATATATATATATATATATATATATGTGTGTGTGCATGGCTTACAAAGTGGGTACACATACTGTCACACAAAGGGCAAAAAAACGTTAAGGGAAACATGAAATGCAACCCATTATGTTAATCTGCATGTATTCAAATAGCTAAATCTAAATTTTTAGACCTGCAGCACGTCCGGTTTTAAAGTTACCACTGAATATATACAACACTGTAAATACACGTTCGAATTTCAAGCTTGGCATCAGCGTTATGTCCGGAATCAGATGAAAAAAAACAACATAAATATTATATTTTGGGATAAGAAACATAATTTTTACTCTGCCTTTTTAAACAGGCTCAATATGTGACAGGAAAAAGAAAAAAAAACAACACATTTTGAGAGAGTCCAATGTTACAAATTACGAAGAAAACACAGACGAGTTCAGAAGCAAAGAAAGCCACACTTGCAAGCGAAAAATAACGTTAAAATCGAATCTATTTCTTTCGAACTTTTGAAAATAATCACTTTAAACATGAAAAGAAAAACATAATTCTTACCTTTTGGATCCTCACGAAGCACCAAAAAAATTCTAGCATTGGTTAAAATAAAGAATTATCAGACAAATGCAAGTCACCTCGTTCGGCTCGGCGTCCTCATGCTGGATTCGTACGTCACGGCTCTCGCAACGGCACGGACACGAAGACAAATGCTGCGCTCGACGGTGAATGGAAATGTGCTGGCACGCTTGCAAGTGCCTATTATATCCGTCAATCGGGGAAGTTTGCAAGACGGCAAGGTTTTCTAATGCTTGGGTTATTTGCGTCCGACGAGAGATGATGATTCGTACAGAGCGGGACTGACACGAAAATCAAGACGGGATTACTTGCGGTCCGAATTTTCTTTTTCTGATCACAATTTTGATCTATATTTTTCTACCATTAGACTCTGTCATATTTCCAAGAAATTAAGGGAGATTTGGAATAAAAATCATTAGAAACATTATCAACACTGGACTCCTTATTTTCCTCGATGCAGGGGACATGAAGCGTTATGTACGAATCTATTATTTCATCAGATAGGGTAGATGCCAGAAAACCCGAATAGGGAGACAGAACATCATCAAAACATAAAAGAGACACAAAAGTTCACATTCTGAGTCACCACACTCAAAATAACTGTCACATAAGAAACGTACAGGAAAATAAAATTTTTACCAATCAAACTGTAACATTTCTAAGGTTACAATACCCATGTTCTGTTGCTTTCATTCATCTTTAATAAAACAGGGAAATGGAGAGTATGATATTGCCGGTTTCTACAGGTTCCCCAAGATGTCCACTTTCATTTCTGACCATTGATGGTTTGTCTAAGTACCTCATAATAGTTTTATGTGGAATTTCCCACAAGCATACCACAGCATACCCACTTTGTGAGCCATGCAAATATACGTATAAATATATACATATACCGTATATATATATATGTATATATATATATATATATATATATATATATATATATATATATATATACAGGCACTCCTCACTTAACGACCTACCTGTTTAACGACCGCCCGGACTTACGACCAGCTCTCCGACCAGTCGGTATTGTACGCTGTATGAGAACTTTGGTTGTGGAAACGGTGGCGTGGCGTCTCAGCGTCAAGCATCTCATCTCGCATCACCCTTTCTCGGTCACAGTCTCGTTCCCGCAGTCAGTCGGTATTCACTACACTAGCGTTCGCAATCTCCAAGACTACATATTTCGTCTATAAATTTGTATTTTATTGTGCACCCCATAGTACAAGATGTCGGCGAAAAGGAAGAGCATGACTTCACCTGGAGGAAGCGCCAAGAAACAAAGGAAGGCTATCGATCTTGATATGAAAATGAAGATCATAAACGACTATGAAGCTGGTAAGAAAGTGAAAGCGATAGCACTTGACTTGGAGCTGGCGCATTCAGACAACTCCGAAGGTCACGGGTCACTTAAGGACTGTGATCGTCAATTCTTTGATGGCGTGGGGTAGGGTTAATAGCCAAATTTCAATATACCTAAGTACCCACGTCGTCAAATTACCGGGGAAGTCACACCCTCAACAGACTCTGTCGAACCGGGTCGCTCTAACGACCTCACTCGGTGTAACCGAGTGGAATTACCAAAGTCCGTCGGTCCAAACGACAACTTACAGCCCAATCGGCTGACTGGTTCTCAAGCCCTAACCGTGCTGGGTCAATAATAGAAAGCACAACGAGCTGGTACATTGAACAATTGGGGGTTTATTTATAATGGGGCAGGGGAGAACAAAGAGCAGAGTTAAAACCGAATTTGACAAATGCAATTTATATACAAACAAACACTTAGAAATTTCTACTTAAGGACGGGGCCCACAGACACACACACACACACCCAAAAGAAATGGACCTCGTCGGGTCTTTATTGGACCCTCCAGCCGAAGAGGAAAGGTCAGCTGAGGAGTCAAGGTCTGGCCAGGTACCTGTCCGCCTCGTGCGGTCACACCAGACTCCAACCCACCACGGTGGGACTCGAACCCACGACCCGGAAACCACCGGGCCCACAATCCTGGCTGCTCGACCACCACCACCACGAGGAGCCCCGCAAAAGACCGCAGACCACGACCGCTGACGACGACGACTCTCACGACACACACCAAGAGCAATCGCGACGATAACTCAAACGACGCACATCAAGAGCAATGGCCACGATGACTGCACTACTCTCTTCTTGACAACCAAACGACGACCAAGACGACCACTACTCTACGCTTCTCTTTCGCGAGGTCTGAGGGATTTCTTCCCCTGGCCACTCGCCTCCTGATTGGACGGTTGCGTCACGCGATTCGCCGGCCGTCCCTCATTGGACAGGCCCACGGTAGGTGGAGCAACTCCCACCCTTCTGGGTGGAGTCCCGATCTGAGGCGATGAGCCTCCTGATTGGACGAAGGGTGGAGTCGGAGCTGAGGCGATGAGCCTCCTGATTGGAGGAGGTCCGGTGGGTGGAGGGAACCTCACCCCTGTACGTGACACGTTGCACGTGGGCGATGGTGCAAAGAACGAAGGATTGATTGGAGATGTAAAAAACCTGACTATAAAAGAAACCTGCAGCGCACACATGAAATTAACCCATTAGACAGGACGGGACCCTGACTATAAACACATACTTATCGAAATAACTGAACTGCGGGGACTCTGGCTGTTTGTGTGCAAATGACTGCCAGATTTGTAACAATATAATAACTTCACATTATTCTTTTTCCTATCTTCTCTTTAGGAACTCATTAAATCAAGGGCTCCTGATGATCTCACATAAAAATGGCAAGCCAAGGAAATGATAATGGTAGGCTATGATAATGATAATGTCAATCAGTCCATATTCTGTAATTCTGTATTTCGGTAATTGAGAAATTCATGACACACCACACATGTCCCTTTTGTCTTCCCTTCACAGCATCTGCCCACCAGTCATTGCCTTCAAAGTGTCTTATACATGTTGTTCCGACCGAGACAAGCAAGTTACTTCCCTGGCAGCAAGAGAAATGGGCAGTTGTTCAGCGTGCTGCTGAGGCCAGGGAGGGAAGTAAGAACTACCAATCTTCCAAATACAGAGCAGTTGTTGAGGCGTTACCAAGTCATCCAGGAGATGGTGATGGGTACCACAGCAAGTGCTACAAGAACTTTACAGCCATTACTACAAAGTCTCTACCAAGGCCTATTGGGAATGACACTGTAGGCCCAGAGAGAAAGGTGTTATGCTCTGCCTCATCTGCTTCAACTGTTAGTGGTGAAGAGTCTTGCAGAAGGGTGTCAACTCTTGGTATTTTCCCTGATACATGTTTGTTTTGTGACAAAAAGGTCAAAAAAACGCCCAGACGGAACAAAAGAACTCCCAGGAAAATTGCAAACCAAGCAAGCAGCACAAAAAATTATAAAGATTGTGCATACGCTAAAGCAAGTATGTTAACTTGTAAAAGTCAGTGGGGTTGACCTGATAGCTAAGGAAGTCCAGTTTCACCACAGTTGTCATGCCACATATATCTGGAGGGCAGATAGGGTGAAACGTTTTGGGCTGCCCCCCATCGCTGAGGAGCCTGATAATCCCAAGTTTCCTCTTGACTGTATCTATTCATACGTCAAAGACAACATCATTGACCGACAGAGACCTGAACGCCTTGCATCCATTTATGAACAATACACTGACCTCTGTACTGAACTTGAAGTGGTCCCTTCAGTAAGCAAAGCGCAATACCTGGGGGACTTTCTGACCAGGAAATTCGCTGACACGATTTTATTGCATTCCCCAGACTGCCGCCAGCAAGGTGTGATAGTCCACAGCACAGCCATTGAGTATGATTCCATGAAGGCAGTGTATGACATTAAGTCATCACCTGAGGGTCAGGTTACTAAAGTTGCATTGCAACTCAGACAGGCCTTGAAATCCGTGACGAAAGAGCCCCTCCTAGATCCACTGACCGTGGAAGCTCTCAACAATGGCGAGGGGGACCCACCTGACCTTGTCAAGACTTTCTTTCAGACACTACTTGGAGGACCAAATACTGACAATATTCAGAGTCAGTCAAGTGCCGCTCTGATTCATTAAGTCAGGATGTGCTGTTTTCAGTGAAGAATGGTAACCTAAAACCTAGAAATCATATCCTGATAGGTTTGTCCTTGAAGTCACTGACTGGAAGCAAGAAGATTCTCACAATCCTGAATCGGATGGGGCATTCGCTTAGGCCTAGGTCACATTTGCCACGGTGGCCGTGGGGTCTCCAAAATCTACGGCCACTAGCAATTATACGGCGGCCGCAGTATTTCCACGGTCACACAATGTAGCAGTCACATATGTTTTATTTTTCGGGGAGCTGCACGGCGTATTTATAAATTGTGGAGACCGAAAACGTGGGGTTGCCATACGGTCTATGATTTGATGTCGCACGGTGACCTTAGGGCGTTCCTACGGCGGCGTTATAATTTTCGTTATAATTCGTTATAATTATAAAGTTATAATTCCGCGTTATAATTCCACTGCGACCTTACGACCTGTAAAATATAGCCATACGGCGTAGGGCCACCCTGAAGCCACTTCAGAAACTCTGCGGCCGCCGCACGTTTCTGTCAATTCAGAGGGCGTACGGCCGCCGTATTCTCGCCATTGATCAAATGTGACTTAGGCCTTAGGTCTTAGAAATTGTGGAGACCGAAAACGTGGGGTTGCCGTAAGGTCTTTGATTTGATGTCACACGGTGACCTTAAGGGGCCCTGCGGCGGCTATATAATTTTCAAGGCAGACGTAAGGTGCCCGCAAGGCGACCGCAAGGCGACCTAAGGCGAACGTGCTGCCAGACGGACTGTAACGAATGGGTAAATTTATATTTTTTTACCATTTCTTTTGTTTTGGCTTGTCGGATTGCGACGGCGAATGTAGAAATGAAAAAAGTTATAACTCCGCGTTATAATTCCACGGCGACCTTACGGCCTGTAAAAGATAGCCAAACGGCGTAGGGCCACCCTGAGGCCACCGCAGACACTCTGTGGCCGCCACACGTTTCTGTCAATTCAGAGGGCATACGGCCGCCGTATCCTCACCGTAGAGCAAATGTGACTTAGGCCTAAACTACCACGCCATTGAGGAAATTGAGACAGACCTAGCCTATGCCATCTTTGACCGAAAGCTGAACTGTCCTGCTGGTTCAGTTCCTGTTGTGGACTTGCTTTTGAGAACTATGACGAATTAACACACACACTGTCAGGTACCGATACGCTCCACGATACGATGGGTATTATGTATCAGGCTCAGAGCACTCCAGCCTCAGTGCCACAGGAAGCAGTAGGCCGAGATGGAGACGTAACTGAAGATCAAGCAACAGATAGACCTTTGCCATCGTTGGGTGGGAAGAGGAAGAGGAGGAAATTGGATGTTCCTGATTTAGCCCTAGCTCCTTTCAGGAAGAAGCCACAAATGGACGATTTTTCTTACGCAAACACAGACTTTCAGGGTACCAGTACAGACCTTTCCATTCCATCAAGAAAGCTTGATTTCTTATGTGTGATAACGCATGCGCTAGGAATGGAAAGCATTCCTATGTGGACTGGGTTCAATGCTTGGAACTATGTGGACCATCTCCCAAAACAAGTGGTTCTGTACATGCCAAATATTGATCGCTCACCAACTTACAATGATGTAGTTGCAGAAACACTGTCCATCACCCAAAAGTGTGCTCAGGAGTGCGGACAGCCATATGGTGTAGTAACATATGATCTTGATGTTGCTAACAGGGCCATTAAGATCCAGGTCACAGAATGCCCTAGATTTGACAATATCTTCATTATGTTCGGGGCCTTTCATCCACAGATGTGCCTCTTCAAAGCCATCGGAAAGGTCATCAAAGAATCTGGCATGGCAGATATGTTAGTTGAAGCTGAAGTCCTCTCACCTGGCTCCTTGAATGGTATCATAGAATGTAAGAACTTCAACCGCTGTAAGAGGCTTCATCCAATGCTGGCACTGGCTTTTGAAGCATTGCACTTTCACCAATTCTGCAGCACATACCATGACATGGACACAGTGAGTGCACTGATCTAAGCATTGACATTGGACAGCAAGGAAGCTCGAGACAAGCTGTGCACTGCACCATCATTCATCACGCTCTTAGGCGAATACTCTCGCGACACTCAATCAACCTTGGATGGCAAGCATGGACTAACTGCCAGGTTTTACATGCAGTCAATCCAGAGAGTGAACCTCTACCACATTATTGATAGAGCCATCCGAGAGTCAAATGTTGACCTGTACACTTGGGCCCTCACGCAGACTACTGACATTTTCTTCGGGCCCAATTGCCAAAACTATGCAAGGTGGATGTCGAAGCATCAGCTTGATTTGATGAGCATTACAACTCACCCAGGCCTGAAGGAGATGCTAGTCGCTGGTCTGTTTAGCATTCGTCGAACGGACAATCAGTTCAGCAGGGTACCGGTTTGATCTCACTCTAGAATAGACGGTAAATGCTGATGCAGCATCAAGGATGACGGGGTACACAGACGCCATTAATAACTTCTCAGCCCATCTGCAGTGGAGTGCGACCAAGGGTGCCAGGGCAGCACTCATTAGCGCCATGCTCGAAATGGCTGGAATGAATATAATCAGTGACACACAGGCTGAGCTGGCCCCAAGTCGCATTTCACTGGACAATAAGGACCTGGGCAACCTGCTGAAGACCATTGAAGGGTTTGCCAATCCCTTCAATCTCGAATCAGAGTCCCTTGTAAACATCCAGACAGGGAAAGCTGCCACCAATGAGATCACCGATTCCTTACTCAGTGTGGAAGAAAAAGATAGCGAAAAACATGATGCTTTCGTGTCAGAGTGTGCAGATGATGCCGCTAGATTCGAGAAAGCTATCACTCGGAACCGCCTGAAGACTTTTGCAGACCAATGCGCAAAAAACAAGAGAACAAGTAACCCAATCGTACAAGAACTTCGGTGCACAAGAGACCTGTTTGGACGGATTTCCATCATAGCTGCGAAAAGGCAAGTCGACTTTGAATACCTCCTCACATACCCATTGACTCCGGTTCCTCTAACAATGTGTAGAACAGATGGCACCCTGGTTACAATGGCCCTTGGAACCAAGAGTGATCTCTTCGCAGTCCTTGAGAGCAGGGTAGCAGTGCATGGTTCGCCAACAAAGGTAAAGGCTGCTGTAATAGATGGCAACTTTCTTCTTTACTGCCTTCCACCAAATCTACCTCCGACGTATGGCAGACTTTCACGTTACTTGCTGCATGCAGTCCTCTCGCATCCCTCAAAACGGGTAGACATTCTCTTTGACACTTACGAGGAACCCTCAATAAAGGGGAATGAGTGCGAACGCCGTGGTGCAGAAGATTCTGTCTATCACATCACAGGACAAGAACAGATTCGTCCGTGGAATATTGAGAAGGCACTGAAGTCGACATCTTTCAAACAGCAATTACCCTGCTTTCTGGTGAAAGATTGGGCTGAACAGTGGCATTCAGCTAGCCTGGATGGCAGGGAGTTGTACGTTGGGGTCGACACAAAATGTTTGCGGTTCAGAGGAGCCAGTGGGAAGGTTGATGTAATGCCTGTTCCTCGCTTGGAGTACAATCACCCAGAGGCCGATACAAGGATATGCCTTCATGCCATTGATGCAGTTTCTTGTAGCCAACAACCAGGTGACATAGTTGTCAGAGTCACTGATACCGACATAGCAGTTATTCTTCTACACCATTCCCATCACGTGAACACCAAGACATGGATGGACGTCAGCACCTCTGGGCGGGGTAACAGGCGTTACATTGACCTCTCTGCCATTGCAAGCAAGATTGGACCCAGCCTATACAAAGCCCTGCCAGGCTTCCATGCATTCACAGGATGCAACGACACCTCATCCTTCATAAGGAAGGGGAAAAAACGTCCTCTGAAAATTGCTGAAGAGAATGATTCCTTCCTGGATGCTTTCTCTGCATTGGCAGCAGAGCAAGTAGACGAAGCAACTTGCAACGTTCTTGAGGAGTACACTGTGAAATTGTACAGTGCAAAAAAGACAATGCCACGAAACAAGCACAGATTTATGGTATTTGAGAAATCATTCGGACCGAAGAAGGGTAAGCAGCCATTTGCAAGACTCAAGGGTGTAGATGCGAGCAGAATCCCACCATGGGAGAATGTCGTCCAGCAGAAGATCCACCGCAGCAACTTTGTTGCAATGACATGGCATGCAGCCTGCAACAACACTGTCCCCAAAGATCCTCAACAAGGATGGGAACTGGTGGACAATTCCTACCAAACTGTGTGGTTCACAGGCCGCCAGATGCTCGACAGAGTTCTTCCAAATGCCGATGATCTCGGCGACGATGACGACGATGACGACACTCAGCCTACTGACCCTGATTCTGACACCGATGACAATGACACTGACGCAAACAACCAAACTGATGATGAATATGACTCTTCTTCTTCTTCTTCTTCTTCTTCTTCTTCTTCCTCTTCTTCTTCTTTGTTTCGAGCTTGATCTTGATTTTCGTTCTCTTTCTTCTCGCCATGCTCAGGGGCCGAGGGTCTATGCCTTTTACCACCCCGGAGCTGTGGCAGCGCCCCCAGGCTATATGTCGGGGCAGGTGTCGAGCAGCCATTGGGTTGTATTGTCATCCAAAACGCGCAGACCGTGTGCCCCACTTGGGGCACGGTATATGAGACAACCAAGGATGACATGGTCTGCGGTTTGTTCCTCCACGCCACACTCACAGGCCGCAGAAGGTGCCACACCCCATCTGTGCATATTTGAGTGGAATCGTCCGACGCCGGTACGTAAACGGTTTAGTCGTACCCAAGCCAGTCTTGGCAAGGGCATTCTGGTGGTATGGGAACCGACGTCGGGAATGAAAGCGCGGAGTCCGGTAGAGTTCGTCCGCCATAACACGCTCCAGTTGTGATCCGCCCAGTGGGCCGCACAGATGTTAAGGTTGTTGGCATTTTTCAGCAACGACTGTGTGGCAGGCACAAATGGGTGTCTCAAATTCAGTCGCCGGGGCTGCTCATTTGATGAAGTAGAGAGCTTGAGATGGAGCAAATGGTTTGGCTCCAGTGCCCGGTGAGTGAGAGATAGAGTGGCTTCTTCGCGGCGAAGCTCAGCGGGTTGGATGCCTGCGAGGATGGAAAGGTTGTTCATTGGTGTGGGATGCAAGCATCCGGTCACAGTACGCAAGGTGCCGTTGATGGCAGTGTCGATCTGGTGGGAATGAGCACTGCGGCACCAGACGGGCGCACAGTACTCGGCGGTGGAGTAGACCAGGGCAAAGGCTGCTGTACGTAACGTGACAGCACTCGCACCCCAGCCGGAACCTACCAGTCGTCTTAGCAGCGCGGCGCGGGATGCTAGCTTCTTGCGTAGTGACTCCAGGTGTCGGCGGTACGTGAGCGACCTGTCCAATGTTACCCCAATATATTTTGGCTCAGGGCAGAAGGACAGGGGTTTTCCATCGATGTTGACGTTTAGCTCACGTTTTGCTTCCCTGTTGTTCAAATGGAAAGCTGCAGACACTGTTTTGGTTTCGCTGAGCTTCAATCTCCATTTCTGGAGGTATGCCGATAAAGTAGACATGTCCTGGCTCAAAGGCCCCTCTACTGTTTCCCACTTCCTTGCCGGGTGTACGATCGCCAGGTCGTCCGCATATGCGTACTTTGCGGAGACCGTGTTAGGCAGGTCGTGGGTGTAGATATTGAAGAGGAGGGGTCCAGGACCGTCCCCTGTTGGGACGCCGTTCTTAAGGCGTCGTAACCTGCTTCGCTGTCCGCTACCGGTGGTGAGGGTGAAGCTTCGGTTGCAGACAAGCTCCATGATCATACAGACCATGTGCCTGTCTGGGAGCAGGCGGAGCAGCTTGCAGGTGATACCGTGCCATACGGTATCGTAGGCAGCTGTGAGATCGAGGAACACAGCACAAGCCTTCCTTTTAGCCTCAAAGCAGTCCTCGATGTCTGGGGTCATAAGAGTGATCAGATCTACGGTAGATTTTCCATGCCGAAAATGAGCTTGCTCCCAAGGGAGGAGCGGATCTATAATTGGTTCGACGCGGGCATAGATAAGACGCTCGAGGATTTTGAAGGGGACACAAAGGAGAGATATCGGACCATAACTCTTCGGGTCCCCTGTTGGCTTATGAGGCTTGGGGATCGCGACTACTAGGGCTCTTCTCCAGATTTTGGGGATTTTGAGGTGGCGCAAGCAGGAAGAGAGGAATTCGTGTAACCAGGACTTCAATGCAGAACCAGCATGGAGTATAAGTTCCGGGCAGATGTGATCGGGGCCCGGAGACTTGTGTGGCTTCAGTAGTTGGAAGGCGGTGGTGAGCTCATCCGGGGTGAAGTCATCGGAGATACTTTCGCCGTCTGGTGTTTCCGCCCTCCAGAGGTCAGACACCTCTTTGGCCACAAGTCGAGATGACTTGCAGTCCCTCGCTTCGTACACCCCGTTCTTCACCAGCTGGGTCGCAATGGCGTTAGCAGAAAGGGGCACTGGCAAGGGAAGCGTGCTGACCGGCCAGTGAGGTTGTTAATGATACTCCATGCTTTGCGGCTAGAGTGCGAGAAATCGATGGTGTTGACAGCTTCGGTCCACCGCTCAAGCTTCCTTTGGTCGAGCCGCGCGAGTACATTGGTGGCTGCTACATTGGAAGCGGTGCCCGGTGCGGCACAAAGGAAGGAGCAGTAGAGAGTCTCACACTCGGAATCCCAGCACGGCGTATAGTTGTTTCGGCGGCCGCGTGGGATTGCTTTTTTCGCCGCGGATGTTATAGCGTTGCAGAAGTCCTGGTAAGCCTCGTCCATATTGATGGTATCGGGTAATGGTAGACCCGTGATGGATTTGTTGGTAAGGAGGCTGCAGTGATTCCAGCCGGCCGTTCTGAAGTTCCATCGCTTCACCGGTGCGCTCGGGACAGGTGCCACGAGCTTAGGAGCAGTGATAAGCGAGGGTCGATGTTGGGACCGCAGGAACTTCTCAAGCACACGTCTGTCAGGTAGTCAGCTGTCAGGGTCGGCACTCACGAAGGCCAGATCGGGGTTCGTCCCCGTTCCCCAGCATCCAGAGAGGAAACTGGCTGTGCCCTTCGGATTGTAAAGGAGGCAAGGTTGTTGTTTGCTGCCCAGGCAGCCAGACACTCTCTGTCGTTGCTAATGGTGTTATATCCCCAGTCAACATGCTGGCAATTAAAATCGCCAGCGTAGAGACTGGGGAGGGGAACGTGGGTTACGATGATGGGGATATCCGCGAGGGTGGGGGCTTGTAGACGTTCATGATGTTATAGTTTGCAACGTCCACACACACCCACTCAATCTCGGCATCAGCCAGAGACTGACCGACGAGAGTCCAGCACAGGCTCTCGTGGACAAACGTGGCAAGGCTGTGCTTCCTGCTTTTAGTAAACCCAGCTAGTGCATAGTGTAGAAAGACGAGCTTATCTGCAGAGGTGCAGTGGGTCTCTTGGAGGAGGATGACGAAGGCCCGGTTCTTATGGGCAAGCTGCTCGATGACATTGATCTTGCTTGTCGTAAGGCTCTCGACATTCAGCTGCAGTATTGTGGGTCGACGGTACTTGTCGGCGGCATGGGCGCCGCCATGCCCTAAAAAGGGTGGTTCCCTCGCCACCTGCTGCTGAAAAGCCCGGGTGGAGGCTCGGATATGACAGGCTTGGTTTCGCATACCATAGTATTTGCTACTTACAAGGGGGACCAGCTTCTAAAGGGGGACCAATATGACTAAATCGGCTTCTTTAGCTATTGTTCAATCCTATAGGCACCCATCTGTTAAAAAAAATCATAGTAATATCAATGGATGAAGAGTATTGTTTATTTGCAATGTAAGACGCATCAATTTCATTGTGCGATGCGAGGATGAGGATATGTCGGTAATCTCATTATACTTTGATGTAGCATAGGTGAATATGGCACTTACAAGTAAAATCCTTGCTGAAGTTATTATTTGTGTGACGAACATAAATTGGAACTAAAGTGCTGCAATTGTGAGACAAAGCAAAGGCACCCAAGCCGAGAATTGATGCTCGTTACCTTTATTTTACTGTTTTCTCTTGTATGTTTCACAATAAATTATATGATCAAGCTCATACTTGTCTACTCCTTGTCTCTCTTGGCTATGAAGAGTTATGACCCTTCTTCGTCCATTTGAACCCTTCTTAAGCCGAAACGCCAGGGACTATCCTTTCTTAAGTTACATTTTTGTGACAAACGATCTTCTTCTTCTTCTTTCGGCTGCTCCCGTTCGGGGTCGCCACAGCAGATCATCCGTTATGATCCGCATACTGATTTGGCATAGGTTTTACGCTGGATGCCCTTCCTGACACAACCCTGGTCGCCTCTTACGACACAGGGATAAGGATTGGGTTTCACCATGATTCCGGGCTGCCCTACACCCTCTCACAGCACGGCCCAGCACAGAGCACCCGTCCTCAAGCGATCCTCCAACCCAAGCCTCCGAGTAGCTGGATTACAGGCGCACGCCACTACGCCCGGTATTTTTGTGACAAGCAATGTGAGGGGACATTTCAGTATCAATTTCAGCTTTGTTCTCAAGAGTGTAATTGAGACCCTTTTTGGACCCCCACAGGGGCTCTTCTTCAGTGCAAACCCCTGGAAATATTGTTTCTTAAGTTGTATATTTCTAACTAGTGATATGAGGGGTGTCGTCAGTGTGAATATCAGTGTTATTCTCAAAAGTGTAAATTAATGTCAATTTTTGGGGGGGGTTGGGACCCTGCCTCCCCCAAAGGCCAGGAATGCCATGCTTAAGAAATGGGTTTTATTCATACTCCATGTACTCTTGACAGAATGAGACCATCAAACCTTTTGTTCCTAAAAGTGTAAATGAAACTGTGCTAGCTCCCTAACTAAAAGCACTACCTCTGGTGGAAACTGATCACAGCTCATCACCCATCTAACACCGTCCCTACCGTGAAGAATTGTGGTGGCAGTATCATGCTATGGGGATGTTTTTCAGTGGCAGGGACTGGGAGATTTGTAAGGATAGAGGGAACAATGAATGGAGCTAAATTAAGGCAAATCCTTGAGGAGAACCTGCTTCAGAGTGCAAAAGACCTTTAACTGTGGCAAAGATTTACGTTCCAACAGGGCAATAACCCCAATAATACAGCCAAAGCAACACTGGAATGGCTTCAGAACAAGAATGTGAAAGTCCTTGAGTGGCCCAGACTTGAATCCCATTGAGAACCTGTGGAAAGACTTGAAGATTGTTGTTCACCAATGCTCCCCATCCAGATTGACAGAGGTTGAGCAAATCTGCAAGGAACAATGGGAGAAAATCCCCAAATCTAGATGTACAAAGCTGATACGGACATAACCAAGAATACTGAAGCTGTAATCGTTGCCAAAGGCGCTTCTACAAAGTATTCAATCAAGGGGGTGAATACTTATTGACTGAAGACATTTTCGTTTTTCATTTTTAATTAATTTGTAAAAATTTATAAAAACATGTCTTCACTATATATTTATGGGGTATTTTGTGTCAATTTGCGACAATTTTTTTTTAATTTAATCCTTTTAAAATTTAGGCTGTAACCCATGAAAATGTGACAAAAATCAAGGGGTGTGATGACATGCACTGCCCGGGCAAACCGCGTTAAATTTTTCAAAAATCTAATCATACTGAAATATGCCATTTGGTGTCTGTCTGTCTGACAGTTTTTTGACTGCGATACATTCGGTTGTTACTTATCCAATCACAACCAAATTTGAAAGACGGACGAAGGTTGACATGATGGAGGTTGTAGCAACTTCATTTGCCCTCTCCCGAAGGGGGTGTTCCGCCTTGGGTGTAGTCTGTATTAAGGTGTATACTGTATATCTGTGTTAGGATAACTATTTGTGGCATTTTTCCAAGACCGCTTCTAATGACAAAACTAATAACACCACGAATGATAATAGCATAATATTAATGTTACAACAAAACAATATTAATACGAGGCCGAATAATATCCCCTCTCCCCAAGGGGTTTTTCCTCCTTGAAAAAAACGCCTTGTCAATGTAATACCTTATCGTGGCATTCCGTGGGGCTTGAATACGAGGAAGAAGAAGAGGCCTCCAGAAGTTAAAAAAAATATCGGAAACCACAAATACGTATGGTTACCTTTTTAAACCGTTGCATATACTGCTGTTAAACAAAACCAATACTAGATCGACTGTACATTCATTCTAGATATAACAACATGACCTTTCCTGTCGTTCCCATGGGGAGTGGGTGGACTTGTTGAAAAAAATTACAATTTTCCTGGAGGTTTGGCTTAATTTGAGGCAACTTTTACTGATTTGGCATGATTTATATAATATGAAATTTTATTATATGAATTTTTTTATTCAAGCTGGAACACTTGAAAATGTGAAAAAAAATCAAGGGGTGTGATTACTTCCTGAAGGCACTGTTTCCACTGCCCGGGCAAACCACGTTAATACTTTTAAAAATCTAATCGTATTCAAATACACCATTTAATAAAATTTATATAATATAAATCATGCCACTGATTTTATTTACTCATGAACATAAATTGTACACTCAAGTTATTTCTCTTTATTCCCTCCACCACCGAAGCTGTATCCAGGTTATGTTTTCGCCCCTGTTTGTCTGTTTGCAGGATATCTAAAAAAGTTAAAGAAAGATTCGGATGAAATTAGTTGAGCAGGTTGGGTGTGTGACAAGGACGAATTGATTAGATTTTGGTCAAGAATCGGAATAGATGCCTTGTGGAATCGAGACTGTAGATTAGAATCGGAATCGAATCTCAATTTTTAGAATCGCCCAAACCTTGGACAAACGCGGAGTTTTGTCAAGGATCTCCGTTGGCCACAATCCTTTCAAACTGATGAATACATCACAGGCAACAGACTGGTTGGAGTTTCTGTGTGTTGAAAACCGAAGAAAAGATCGCTTTCCTGGTGGACGATGCACAGCACAACCCCAAGGACTATCCGTCACAGGATTGGTGACTCTGCATGTGAACGCAGTGGGCATGCAGTGAGATTTTAACTCGTCTCCACCTGGTGCTCAATGGAATTAGGACCCTGGTTCGAATGTCACTGATATTTTATGTATGTATGTATAATGTACATATTGTCGCGGGGTGGTCGGGGTTCGAGGTTAACCCCCCGACCCAAATTTACCAGAGCCAGACAGTTAACACCGACCAACCTCCCGGGACGGCCGAGCGGTTCCTTATTACTAGGAGGCGGACACCTTGATCGACATAGATATCAACACGTACTCAAAGGTTAGGCGGAGGGCAATAGCAGACAGTAAAGGTGTACTCGGAATGGTGGATGGAAGGAGGATTACAGAGAATGAAACAGATACACAGGAGCACTGCACCAGGACAACACAAGGGGGTTTAATCTGCGAACCCACGACAATTACATGAATAATTTCTTCAAAAGCAATACATTTAATGAACATACACAAATATTTACAAAGACAATAATGTGAAAGGAAATAATACCAATAATAGATAAATAACTCCTATGGTCGAGGCCTCACACATGGACACAAATACAGACAAAGGGTGACAAAATGAAAAGGAACCCCCCCCCTTTTTTAAGTACATTGGTACGCAGTTTGGGCCAGAGCTGATCCCTGTCAAACCCGGAATGGAGGCGCTTCCACCAACACGTGCACACCCAGGCAAAATGGCGCTTCACTTGTAGCTTGGCACATGCGCGCCAGCAGACTCGGCGCCAGAACAAATCTAATCGCGTAACCGCGGAGGGGGGGGGGGCACAAACTTCCGTTCAGAACTCAATGTATGATGTAAATGCATGATAATAAGAGTTTGCCGTCAACATCCAACACACCAACCCAGTTCCAATTTAAAAACATGCTACAAAGTTTCTCTCTTTCACACATACTCTCACACACACACACACACACACACACACACACACACACACACACACACACACACACACACACACACACACACACACACACACACACACACACACACACTAGCCTACACTCAAGACATGTCTATCTGTCTCTGTCTCTGTCTCTCACACATACTGCACTGTGCGCGTCATTAGAACATCATTTGAAATAGACGAAATACTCCACTCTTCAAGAATAAATGCAGATAGACCCAAAAATCATTCAACATTTTGCGTAATAATCATGAAAGCCAAGGCTGGCATCATAAAGTGAATTAAACGCAGGGCTTACCTTTAGAAGAGTTGCAGGTGGCGAGTGTTGGTGCTGAACCTCCTAAGAATGGTGTCCTTCCACTCAGTTGTGCATTTTCGGGTTAAGTCCCTCTCAGACGCAAGCTGAACCAACTGGGCCTTTCTTTTGTGGAGCATTGCACGTCTGTGGTCCGAAAATACGTTTCTCAGAGTGGAGAATGAATTCTCGCACATTGCTGTGGAGGCGCCAAATGTTAAGGCATGTTTGAAAGCAGTCAGTACACTGGGCATTCCGATCAGATGTGTGTGGTACTTTGAGAGGATGTGCTGTGTAGCCCAATCCCCCACGATTGGCTGTGATTGTTTTTGTCAGCTGAAAAACTGTTGAGCAACTTCGTACTCTGTCTCAATTCTAGGCGATCGTGACAGATCCATAATCTGCTTCACAGCCTTTACATCAAGAAATGTATCACTTTCTGGATTCAGTGCAACAAGTGCACTTGCCAACTGTGAGTTGCGCTCGCTGAATCTGTGATCCATCTCTCCAAGCACTGAATCAATAGTGTTGTCGTACAGTCTCTGAAGTTCTGTTTTTTCGTCATCATCCCTGTGTCGTGTGGTTCCCATAACGACATACTCATTCATATCCGTGTTCGCTTTGCGTCTCCATTTGGGGATCGCGGGTCTCAGTGGTGCGCTGGCAGCCGTGGCCATCTCCCACACCTTATTAAACTCCTCGTCACAACGGAGTTTCCGTACACAAGCTGTTGCACTAGCCACACTATTTAAACCTGTCATCAAGTCAGTGTCCTCTCTCAGTCGAAGCTTGATTGGTGTGTCCAACAGGGCGAGAACTGTGTGCACTAACTTGGCAATGAATTAGAAACTGGGCTCGGTCATCTCACGCAGCAGGCCCACAGCCTCCATTCGTATCTCTGCGCCATCGGCCAGCACAGAGTCAATCTCAGTCAAAAGAGATGTTATGTCATTGAAGGATTTTAGAATGACTAACACAGTGGCAAGATGCCCCGTCCATCTCTGTTCCAGAAGGCGTTTAAGATGCACACCCTGATAGTGCACAGCAAATGTGGGCTTCTTGCAGAATTCACAAAGGCATCGAGTGTCCGAGACCTCCGAGTGGTGCTAGACAGCCGACAGCAAAAACAAAATGCTGCATCGGCCTTGACACTGTATTCAAGCCAGTGTCGGTTGTGATACGAAGCGGAGACAAATGAATGCTTCTTCCCACTGAAAATGCTGGCAGGGTACTGTTGTAAGACGATTTGGTTGGGCTGGTCAGTCTGGAGGTCACCTATGACTATGGGTTGTCTTCCAAAGCTAGTGCTTATGCTCACAGGTGCATCATGGTTGCTCGCAAAAGGAGGCTCTTGTTCTTCAGAGGTGGCCTTACTGGGCGCATTTGCTCCCTCTTCCGTTGTGGAGCTGGAGGACCGCCTTGAAGAAGCAGCACCGTGTAGCCATTTTCTTATATCCATTTCTGTTAGAAGGGCAGTCTAATAGTTATTTGCTCTCAGTGAAACATATTGGCGCCAAGCGCCGTCTGACTTGCAAATGCTAACTGTACATTATGCGTGCGCCTATCTTGATGTAATGACAACAAATCAAACCCAGAGGTCATAGGTCAAGCACCAGACCAATGAGCATACTACTAGTACTTCCCCAAATGCGAACTTATGCAAATATGACCAACAGGGTGTGTTTTTTTCTTTTCTTATTTTTGTTTTTATATCATTTCATATAGTGAAAAGCTTTTCACTTTAAATATGATAAATATAAATTAATAAATAAAACGCAAAGTTTGGCACCAAAGGCTTGGCCTGCGGGTGGGCACAATAACTCATTTGGGGGGGGGGCATGCATTGCCCGCAAATGCTGCCCCATGACACCGACCCTGCGTGCCAGGCAATCTGCAAGCAGCTTTTCACACACGAAGGCTCCAAAGGTCCCAACCTTCCTCTTTTCAGAGGTGCCACCTACCTCGTGTGGTCCTCACACCGACCTCGTGTGTGTGTTCTGCTGAACCAAACGGGAGCTTTCTACAATCCCCCTGTGCAATGCGCCAGCCTCTCCCTGTGCCTTTGATCACTCCGCTCTCTCGTCCAATGCAGAAGGAACCTACCCCGCCCTCTGGAGATTGGGACCATACTCTGTGCAGAGCGTTGGTGCTGCTTAAACAGTCTCCTTGGCTACTGGACACAATCCTGGACGGGTCACCACTCCGACACAGGATACCAGCATGCTGGCACTCATTTTGCCGACCTCGAAAGGATGACAGGCTGAGTCAACCCCACCTGGTATTAATTCAACAGCTGAGCAGGATTTGAACTCAGGACCCAAGGATACAAAGCCCACCACCCTCAACATTCAGCCAACACCAGGCATAATAATTGCTTGCCCTCTGCAATGCACCCAAATCCTCCGCCTCCGGGGCGTGGCATGCTCGCCCCCAAACGCGGGAAGGCAGGGCTTCGCCTGTTTGTTGTAGTTTCAGGGACGCGTTTCCCAGCTTTACTGCCTGCCTTGCAAAATACAAAACATAGGGGAAATCACGTACTGGCAAACTTATTTTTACTCGCTGGGCTAATTTACACCACGCCACCCCTCGTGTGGTTACATGTAACACTTAAGCTCACAGATTCCCTAACTTAGTTCCACCGAGATGCTTCTACTCGTCCATGGACAAAGCAACCCAACACAATGCTAAACTTCCTTATTAAATCATTACATTTACCCCCACAACCGTAACAATAAACATATTTATTTATTTATTTATTAATTACACATTTTAAAAGGAAAAAAGGCATATCCAACCAAAAAGAAACCAATAAACAAGCCAGAGGAGATCCGGTCTCAGGGGATGTTTCACCCGCTTCCCAGTGAGCTTTATGTTTAGACTAGCAGGGATACCCGTGCTCTGCACGGGAATCCTGTGGATGACGGTGGATCTGAAGGAGAATATGTCACAGTTAATTGTAAAATTGTAGAGGCTGCCACCATTATTTTATTTTTTTTCATCACCACTATAATATTATATTTTCCCCGCCATGTTTAATATGCAGAAGACTCGAGTTCAAAAATGTTAAGATTTATTACATCAGATAAAAAAACCATAATGCCTCAACAATGTGAGGCTGGTTTCATGTCATCATTTGTGACTTAATTTATACGTCGGGCATAACCCAGCCTGGCCCAGCGTATTTGATTTATTTACATCTGTTATCCTGATAACGTCAAAATTATAACCGTTCTTGAAGTAAGAATTGGGAGACGTGGATTATGAAATGGCATACCTCTGAACCCCTCTGTTGCTGTTGCCGTGCGCGTGCAGTTCGAGAATTCAAATTTGTTCGCTTTCGCAGTGGCATAATGTTTTGGGTTTCCAAGCTGTTATAACAGGAGGAGAATGTGTGTTTAAAAAGTCAACGAATACGAACATTTTGTATTTCAAAAAACCCTAGCGTTTTTAACCATGAAGCCTTTTGTTACGATTAATACGCCGGCGCACTATTCGAAAGCCTTTTTTTAATGGAAATTTTATTATTTTTATTTTTTTATATATAGTTTTTTCATTTTTATGGAAAGCCACTTAGCGCATCCTGGAGCTGATTGTTAGGTCTATATGTGTGTAAAGTTTCATCAAGATCGGTTCACTGGTCTAGGAGCTTATTGGTTACAAACAAACAGACAGACAGACAGAAGGACTGCCATTTATATAGTAGATTAATACTGAAGGTAAAATTTTGTGCTCCTCCTTGCGGTCGCGTCACGTTTTTCTCGGTACTGTGACCTGGACTGAAAGAAACTTCGTGCCTGTAAGAGTGCATCGCACATAGTGGCAATAGTCAAACTTCAACTCTGAAGCAGAATAAACACTTTTCGTTTTACATTCATTTACATGGCGACGTGTGACGTCACGGCTGAGAGGCGTAAGGACATCATGACATCATAGGTCATTCGCTGACATCATTACGTCTGTCGTCGACAGACCGTCACCGCTGAGCGGTGTAATTCCACTCCTCGAAAATAGCATCTGCAATGTAAAACCCTCTTCTGCACATGCTGACTACCTCAGAATGTGAATTTGACACAAAAAATGTAACAAGAAACATTGTATCTTCTATATATTAATACTGAAGGACCAATTTTGTGCTCCTCCACGCGGTCGCGTCACGTTTTTCTCGATACTGTGACCTGAGAAGTTTTGACACGGTGTACGTCAAAGTAGACACGTACACAAATCAGGGGACTTCTTCACAAGGAGTAGTGTACACCAAAAATGTCGTGTACAAGGACGTTTTGTAGGCCTCATGAGGTAAGGCCATGGAGTACATCGACTGGGATCTGGCTCTTACAAGAGCCACCACTGGTTGTCATATTGGGCTCATGGAACAGAATCCGTCTGTGACGGGGTTTCGGCTAGTTAGGCCATAAAGCTCCAATCTCGGTAGGTGTTTGCTTTTACTTCCAAGGTGACGATTTGTTTTCGGTTATGTGCAGGTGTGAGAGGTCATTGCAGGAGTGTTTTTATTTTGCCGAAACTTAAACAACAAACGGTCATCCAATCATCGATGGTCAGCTCTGCTCTTTTTATTATTTACTCGTGATCTGGAATGGAATGCATAGGTGTGTGTGTGTGTGTGTGTGTGTGTGTGTGTGTGTGTGTGTGTGTGTGTGTGTGTGTGTGTGTGTGTGTGTGTGTGTGTGTGTGTGTGTGTGTGTGTGCGCGCGTGCGCGTGCGTTTTTCCTCTCTTCTCACCTGCCACAAACTGAAGCATGGCTGGATTCAACCCGGACGTGAACCCAGCCATGTTTGTGCTCCAGAAATCCCAAAACAAGAAGTAGAACACATTGGCAATCTGGCTGCAATTCAGACTTTTAAAATGACGTTATCCACTCCTGATTGCTCAGTACACATGCGGAGAAACCTCGAGTAATGAAGTAAGTTGGGGCAGCCTGGACATATTGTTGTGGTGCCGGGTTCGGTGGCGAGGACGACTGCTAAAGGGAGCAGTTGGGCCATCTCCCACCGAACACCAGAATTGAAGGTCGTCACCCCGGATAACTCCGGAGTCGACGGGTCGCTTAAAGGACTGTGGTCGCCAATATTTCGACCGTGTGATTAGGGTCTTTTTGTCTGATTCCAATTTACCTAATTAGCCGCGTGGTCTCGCTACCGGGGAAGCCACACCCTCGGCCAACTTTGTCCGAACCGAGTTGCTGTTACCGACTCGGATCCGGCGTAACCGAGCGGGGATTACCAAAGCCTGCCGGACCAAATGAACAATTTACAGCACAATCGGCCTTCCTAATTCTCAAGCCCGAACCATACTGGGTCAATGAAAGAAAGCACAGACAACGAACTGCAACATTTAAGAGTTATTTATTTAAAAAGTAATCGGGAAGGGAGACACAGAGCAGACTTAATCATGAATATGCAGGAAAATGTACAATGGAATCACTTAAACAGTTCTACTTACAGACTGGCCACAGACAGACACACACGCACCCAAAAATAAATGGACCTCGTGGGTCTTTATTTGGCCCTTCAGCTCAGATGGAAGGCGAGCTGAGGGTCAGAATCTGGCTGGGTACCTGGCCGCCTCGTGCGGTTTCACCGACTCCAACCCACCACAGTGGGACTCGAACCCACGACCCGGAATCCAATGAGCCCACGATCCTGGCTGCCACGAACGACGATACGAGCACCAGGAAACACCTCTGCCACAGCCACCACCACCACAAGGAACCCGAAAAAGACCGCAGACCAGACCAAGACCGCAGACGATGACGAAAAGAGCCAAGAGCACGGACGACGACTGCAGACCAAAGACCAAAAAGTGCAAACGACCAAAGAGCAAAAAGCAAAGAGCCCCGACCCCCTTTCTTATCCTCCCCCCACCCCATGCGGGTGGAGGGATCCGCTTTGAGGTAACTCGCCTTTGGATTGGTCGGGGGGGGGGCACGTCGGGCGATCAGTGACCTCCCCTCATTGGACGAGGCGAACATCCTAGATCTGGCCGGGGCAGGGTTGGCCCTAAGGTGATCTCACCCCGATTGGACGAGGGGAACATCCCATCTGGCTGTCACACCTTGTCGACCCTGATGCGAGGGGAGTCCGCCCACGTCCGTAGCCTTGAACACGTGGGTTATGGCGCCATGGTGTGTAGTGAAAGCTTGGCGGGTGAAGCGTTGTTCGCCCGCAGAGTGGGAGAAATGAAGCAAGGGTTGTGTGATTTCAAGATGTAAAAAATCTGACTATAAAAGAAACCCGCAGCACACATGAAATTCCCATTAGACATGGGGAAGAGATTCTAACTACCCACTGTATATACTTAACGAAATAACTAAACTTTGGGTCAACTGTATGTGTGAATGCAAATGGTTTCCATATTCGTAACACTATTTCTTGCCTCCCAGATAAGGATTGTCGAATGAAACCACTAAAAAAAAAAATTAAAGAGGCCGTACAAGTAATTACTTGTAAGTTGTAAGTGAGCTGTGAGAAAGGGGTGTGCCCCTGCACAACAAAGCAGTTGGAGAACATCCTGATCAACTCGTCCAAAAAGTTGATATGTTGCAATAAATAACCGTACTGCAATAACTACTGACAACATGGGTCCCGTGAAAGGCCAGAGGTTCATTGATACTTCTTGTGTTCCTATATTCTCGCAGTCCGATTTGCTTTCAGAAACAGTACAGTTAGGGTTAACCAAGTTGAAATTTCCACCGTTTTGTCTAAAAGCTGAAAATTATGTTGAAGATGATTTGAATCACAGATTTTGCGACAGTAATGGCAGGTTGAACGTGCCCTGTGAGCGGAACCGATGTCACTGGAAACACACACGGCGCATGTACAAAAGTCCCCCGTTTCGCATTCATACGTCATTTCAAAAGCCGTGTATTGTTTTGAATCTGACTACAGTGGCCATTTTTAGATCCTCGTGGAGGATCTCGACGTCTGACTCACGTTGTTGTTCTTCATCTTCTTATTGTGGACTTTTTTGTTTCACAGCCTACAGTTTTCATCGAAACTCCCTCAAACTTGGCGTATGTATGTAAAAATACCCTGCGCAGACAGTAACCATCTCCGATTTTGAAAATTCCTCCCAGAAAAAAAAGTTATGACGTCAAAATATCTCCGCTAATGGAAATCGCCTAAAAAATTATCTCTGAAACTAGGCAAGCTTTTTGAATTCTGTTTGCGGGAATCGAACAGGGCATTAGCAGAGATGAATTACCACACATATGATACATCACTATGATGTCATATCAATTTTTATGACGTCATTCCTATTTTTTGACATTTTTTGTTTCACAACCCAGAGTTTTCATCGGATCTTCGTGAAACTTGCCATGTATATGCAGAAAGCCCACGCGCAGGCAGTAACCATCTCCGATTTTGGAAATTCTTCCGAGAAAAAAAGTTGACGTCATAATATTGCCGCTAATGGAAATCGCCTATACCATTATCTCCAAAACTAGGCAAGCTGTTTGAATTTTGTTTGCGGGAATCAAGCCGAGCATTAGCACAGATAATTTATCGCAAACCTGATACATCACAATGACGTCATATTCGTTTTTATGACGTCATCATTAAGAGGACGAGGATCTTAGCTCATTTGAGCTTGTTACTAACGTAGGTGGGCAAGCGTTCCATTAAGGCGCTGTCACACCTTGACGATTTAGCTAGCAATAGCAATGTATAAAAATGTATGTAAAACGTTGGCGTATGTTGAAATTGATGGGTTTTTTTTAAGTTTTGGTCGTATTCATAACATGTTGGTCGTATGCATAACATATTAGTAACGGGCACAGAACGTTTCGTTGTCTTATAGATAACTTATACCAACGAATGCTTAGCCTGTTGTCGGCGTTCACAACCTATGCCCAATGATAGTTTAACTTAGGCAGAGCGCGCTGCACGTATCGCCGACGATCACGTGGCGTAGCCTGTTAAAAACCTGCCGCACGCCAATTTAAATCATAACCGCCTGAGAATTGGAAATGTCAACCACGGAGTCACACCTTGACGATTTAGCCAGCGTATGCCAACCTCTGAAAAATGTGTCTAAAACGCTGGCACACATCGAATACGGTATGGGTAAGTTGTGTATACGTTAAGAGCACGCTGAAAAACGATGAAGTACGCTGTCATATTTCGTGGTAAGTTTAGTACGTCGTGAAATTTCAAGCATGCTGAAAATTTTACGACGTACTCGCCGTATGGCTCACACGTTCCACTACGCTGGGAATAAGTTGTAGGCACGATATGCGATCGTTGACACACGTCGACACAAGTTCCTTGTAAGTTACTCATAAGTCGAAACACGTTGAGGTGATGTTTAGCATACCCGAAACTTATTTTCTCCATCAAGGCACATTTTCTTTTTTTCTCCTTGGCTCCGTGAAGACACGTGACGAAATATCTGAAGTTGTTTTTTTTTTGTTGTTTGTTTTTTTTGTTAGTCTATCACGAATTTTAAAATATATTCGGACATTTGCTTTAAAGTTTCGACGTCGACATGACAATATCCTCAAACAGAAAATATTCATCGAGGAGGAACTAAGAATAAGACATGAGCAAACTGAAGAGGCAATCGGACGTGACGTAACGGCACGTGACGAAATATCGGAAGTTATTGTTGTTGTTTTTTCTTAAACGCTGCCAATACGCCATTATACGGTAGCTGTAAATTAGAAACACATTCAGTAAGTTCTGTGGTCGTCCGGAAGACGTCAATATGCGTTGGAGGTACGTTACACATAGGTTCAAAGCACGTTACTCATAGGTTAGAAATAAGTTTCGGGTACGCTAATCATTACCTCGACGTGTTTCGACTTATGAGTGACTTACAAGTAACGTGTGTCGACGTGTGCCAACGGTCGCATAACGTGCCTCCAACTTATGGCCAGTGTAGCGGAACGTGTGAGTCATACGCTGGCATACGTCGTAAAATTTCAAGCATGCTAAAATTTGAGGACAACCGCAAAGTACAACGATGAAAGCCAGCGTACTACGACGTCTGGCAGTGTTTTCCAGCGTGCTCTTAACGTATACAAACTTACCCATAACGTATTCGACGTGTGCTGGCGGGGAGAAATGGGAAAGATCAAGGTTGGAAGGAGACAGTTGTGAAGGTGGGGTAGGTAGGTTCGAGGAAAGGGGGAGGGGAGGGGGGGTAATGTGCAGAAGGTACGGAAGTCGGAGTCAAATTCCCGTGATTTTGTGTACATAATAAATAGATGGCTCCGAATTCCACGTTTTGTTTTCAATAAGAGGTTAGGGAATTGACCCAACTTGGATAGGAGGTGTGCATCTGTGCGAGCATGAAGAAACGAAAAGTGCTTACGTATCTGGGAATGACGAACTGTGCAGAGTAAATTCAAAGACAAAGGTTTTGTCAAACAGAATTTATACTGAATACTGTTTCTCGAGTGACAGTTTCTGCAGAAGTGTTCTGAGACAGGCAACGAACAGCTTATGAAAACAAACTGGCTTGTTACCTCAGTTACCTCACCCGATGCCGTACGGGGATTCATATGTCGTCAGTCTGCAAGGGACAAGAACTGAAAAGGCCGCTTGCGGGTTCGGACAGAATCGTTTTCCGTCAGAAGCAAAATCGGCGGTAGATGGTAACCATAACAACCATTTTTCTTCCGGTTAAAAAAATATATATTGTTGTTTATGGTGCAGTTTCGTTTCGTTACCCTGGGCGTCTGTTTTATTACAATTTAAATGTGAAATCTTTTTAATACACCAGTTATAAAATAAATAATTTTACCCAACAGCATTTTTGAACATACACCGCTCAGCTTGACGTCCACAATTAACACCACAAATTTTCATCGAAAACAAAATAATTCCTCATTGGACGAAACAGCGAAGAAGGCAGCGCGAGGGGAGGGGAAGAACTGAAGAAGGCAGCGTGAGGGGAGAAGAAGGAGGCAGCGTGAGGGGAGGGGAAGAACTGAAGAAGGCAGCGTGAGGGGAGGAGAAGGAGGCAGCGTGAGGGGAGGGGAAGAAGGCAGCGTGAGGGGAGGGGAAGAAGGCAGCGTGAGGGGAGGGGAAGAAGGCAGCGTGAGGGGAGGGTAAGAACTGAAGAAGGCAGCATGAGGGGAGGGTAAGAACTGAAGAAGGCAGCGTGAGGGGAGGGGAAGGAGGCAGCATGAGGGGAGGGGAAGGAGGAAGCGTGAGGGGAGGGGAAGAAGGCAGCATGAGGGGAGGGTAAGAACTGAAGAAGGCAGCGTGAGGGGAGGGGAAGAACTGAAGAAGGCAGCGTGAGGGGAGGGGAAGGAGGCGAGTGGAAGGAGGCAGCGTGAGGGGAGGGGAAGGAGGCAGCGTGAGGGGAGGGGAAGAAGGCAGCGCGAGGGGAGGGGAAGAACTGAAGAAGGCAGCGTGAGGGGAGGGGAAGAAGGCAGCGTGAGGGGAGGGGAAGAAGGCAGCGTGAGGTGAGGGGAATAACTGAAGAAGGCAGCGTGAGGGGAGGGGAAGAACTGAAGAAAGCAGCGTGAGGGGAGGGAAAGAACTGAAGAAGGCAGTGTGAAGGGAGGGGAAGAAGGCAGTGTGAAGGGAGGGGAAGGAGGCAGTGTGAGGGGAGGGGAAGGAGGCAGCATGAGGGGAGGGGAAGGAGGCAGCATGAGGGGAGGGGAAGAAGGCAGCATGGGGGAGGGGAAGAAGGCAGCATGAGGGGAGGGGAAGAACTGAAGAAGGCAGCGTGAGGCGAGGGGAAGGAGGCAGTGTGAGGAGAGGGAAAGAAGGCAGAATGAGGGGAGGGTAAGAACTGAAGAAGGCAGTGTGAGGGGAGGGGAAGGAGGCAGCGTGAGGGGAGGGGAAGAAGGCAGCACGAGGGGAGGGGAAGAACTGAAGAAGGCAGCATGAGGGGAGGGTAAGGAGGCATCGTGAGGGGAGGGTAAGAACTGAAGGAGGCAGCATGAGGGGAGGGTAAGAACTGAAGAAGGCAGCATGAGGGGACGGTAAGAACTGAAGAAGGCAGCATGAGGGGAGGGGAAGGAGGCAGCATGAGGGGAGGGGAAGGAGGCAGCGTGAGGGGAGGGGAAGGAGGCAGCGTGAGGGGAGGGGGAGGAGGCAGCGTGAGGGAAGGGGAAGGAAGCAGCGTGAGGGGAGGGGAAGGAGGAAGCGTGAGGGGAGGGGAAGGAGGCAGCGTGAGGGGAGGGGAAGGAGGCAGCATTAGTGGAGTGCAAAGCAGCGTGAGGAAAGTGCAAAGCAGCGTGAGGGAAGTGTAAAGCAGCACGAGGGGAGTGTAAAGCAGCGTGAGGGGAGTGTAAAGCTTCATGAGGTGAGAGTAAAGCACCATGAGGGGAGAGGAAAGCAGCGTGAGGGGAGGGTAAAGCTTCGTGAGGGAGAGTGAAGCAGCGTGAGGGGAGAGTAAAGCAGCGTGAGGGGAGGGTAAAGCTTCGTGAGGGGAGAGTGAAGCAGCATGAGGGGAGAGTAAAGCAGCGTGAGGGGAGAGTAAAGCTTCGTGAGGGGAGAGTGAAGCAGCATGAGGGGAGAGTAAAGCAGCGTGAGGGGAGAGTAAAGCTTCGTGAGGGGGAGGGTAAAGCTTCGTGAGGGGAGAGTAAAGCAGCATGAGGGGAGAGTAAAGCAGCATGAGGGGAGGGTAAAGCTTCGTTCGGGGAGGATAAAGCAGCATGAGGGGAGGGTAAAGCAGCGTGAGGGGAGGGTAAAGCAGTGTGATGGGATGGGAGGCTGCATAACGTGAAGGGAAGGAAGCGTGAGGGGAGGGAGAGGGAAGGAAGCGTGAGGGGAGAGGGAAGGAAGCCTGAAGGGAGGATAGCCAGTGTACCAGGGTATTACCAGGGCAATAAAATGTGTCCAAACAGCAATGTTTTATTTTTAACCGCTGTGTTCCATGTAAAACAGGGTGGGAGAATTAAAAAATTTAAATCCACGCTGTCTTCCTGGCAAAGGCTTGCATGTATGCATGCCCCATCCCATACACATTCCTCCAACTTGCTTGCATGCAGGCACACACAAACCCCACCACATCTGACCTCCATATGTGCTGTCTCTGGACTTTTTCGTTTTGATCCACCGCCGACTATTAATATATTGCAGAAACGATTGTGGTGCATTTATATGAATATTTTGTCATGAAAGCAGATTGCACAAAACAGGGGAAAAGGGGCGCAGGAAGGACAAAACGGTGAGGAACAGACATTAGGAGATCTGTGGAAGGGAGAGGGATGGGGCGGGGAACATGGGGTATACAAGATGAACATTACAGGACTTTCAGGAAGGAAAGCAGGGAATTTGAAGGAGGTGAGCTTGGGGTGGATTAACGGGGGTAGAAAAGATCGAGGATTTGGATAGGGGAAAAGTGAAAAATTTATATAAGCATTGCAATGTAAGCAGCGATTTGTAGCTCTGATGAAAAGGCATTCGATAATATGAGTGAGGAAAGTGAAAAAAAAAACTTTATCGTTAACAAATCATTGCGGCCTGTTCCAAGTCAAGGCATGGTTGAGCAGGCCTGACGGCTTCTAACCCCAGCTGGGTAACCCGGCCAGGATACGCCTTTAGACCCCAGAAATCGAGGTGGCCGAGGATCGCCTGATAAAGGTTATAATTAAATAAGGCTGTTAATTATTTTCATAAGGGGTGTTTTAATTAACCCAAACACCCAATTTTTCACTCTTGCACTTCCTTGGAGTCTTCTTCGTATGCATGCAAAGTTTCAGGCTACTCGGTTTTATGGTTTTGGAGTTATGCAGCAGACACACACACACTGACACACACACACACGCACACACGCACACACACACACACACACACACACACACACACACACACACATATATTTATTGGTATAGATGATCACCACATGGCAGGAAGGTGCAAGCATTGAACTCGATATAAGACTGGAAAGATTATGAGCAGTGTGAATTTGTCGCCACCAAGCGCCATGTTGATAGGCCCACTCGCAGTAGAGATATTTTTGCTTGCGTGATAAATTCTTGGGAGATCTTGGATATTGAATGTTAATTTTGAGTTGAAAGTCAAGTATAAGCACTCAACATTGGAGTACGTATGAAATATGTAACGATTTTTAAAAATTTGACAGCAGGAATGGAAAAGAGAGGGCGTGGCTCGGGCTGAGCAGGAGCGAGCAAAAAGCACCCTCACTGTGCACGAGAACATACTAACAAAATATGAAGAATTATTAAGAAAGAATTTCTTTACAATAAGTGTTAAAAAATGGCGTCCACATGCACACAGACAAGCATCCACATGTCCTTGCATATTTGTGAAGACACACATCAACTTAGCCTGAAAAATATTGCTGATGAAATTGGTGATGGCTTCTTGGAGTTCTTGAAGACTGCAAACTCCTGTCTTAATACTTTTCTGCAAACTGAAAACTCCATGTTACCCTTTCAGGATATTCACTTACACTATGAAATACATTGTTGCAGTTCTGCGAAGCTGTCAATACCCCCAAGGCAACAGCACCCAACATACAGCAATCCCAAGACAGTTATTTCATTAGTGTTCATTTAGTCAGCCCTTCCATTTGTCTTGTGGGTAAGTGGGACAAGATGCGTTGCATCGGGCTTTTAGTTAGGTTTTCAACCCCCTATTCTCTCATTTATTCCATTCATTTTATAAGCTTCATTTGCATAAGCGTGCTGTTTATCTGTTCAACAGCGTGCCATAAACCAATCGACACCTCAGCTCAGACCCTCACCATCCTCACTACAATGCTACAACACTCAACGTGATCATGAGAAAAGCCTTCTAAAAATCTCAATACCAATCTACGCCCGACCTCTTCACCACAAACGCCACACCCACAAGCAACCACTTCAACCTTATCACCGCAATCACCTCAACCACTTACAATACGTCAGCATATTTAGCCCAGACAAAACAGCGCTTTCCCCACCTCACGATAACCATCGGAACCCCCACTCCTTCATGATCGGAGGAAAACCACGGGGTAACCTTCCCGGGTCAGATTGTGGTTGTGTGTGTCGGGGTGCTACTGAGGTGTCATCCACCAAACGGCAGTCTCCTTGGGTTAACCTGAGGCGGTCCCTTCAGATGTATGTATGGAATGTCCTATCCCTAATACTGGCATTCATTTTGCCGACCTCAGAAGGATGACAGGCAGAGTCAACCCCACCAGGTATTAATTAAACAGCCAAGTGGAATTTGAACTCAGGATCCTAGGATCCCAAGCCCACCACCCTAACCAGTAAGCCAACACCAGGCATATAGCAACACATGAGCAGCACGTCAAACGCCACGTAGACCATTTCTACATATTAAAAGACTGCTTTTCATGGTTTACATGGAATTTGCAGGGGTGCACAATGACTTTCGGGACAATTTGTAGAGGGACACAGTGACTTTTGGGACACTATATATCTTATTTTCTGAGGGCATGCTGAAATGTAATACTTCCTATTATTTTTCTCAAAAACAGGTCAAGATATTCAAATGAAACCAAACAAAGTTTGCCCTTTAGTTGTTCCCACCACTGGGTGTGAAGTTTGGTGATTCTATCACTGGATGTCTCAATGCTACATTAGTAAAGCTGGCAGAGGGCAGCGTGACATTGTCAGCGCTGTGAAGTGTGAAGCAATGGAGATGAAAGTTGGGATGATTGACTGGATATGAGACAACTGGAGATGAGAGTTGGGATGATTGACTGGAGATGAGAGTTTGGTGCACCATCATGATCCTAAGAGTAAGTGACGGTCAATGAAGTACCCCTACAAAGGATCACCAGCCCTGACTTGGCTCTGTCAATTTCCATGTGCACCTGTTATTAAAAAGATTGCTTTTCAAAGGTTTATGACAACACTTCCGTGTTCAGCCCTCGAGCGAGTCCGTTGCTCACACTAATTATTATTATTATTATTCATTTATTTCACTTTAGCACTGGTCTCCTCTATCCACCTGGGAAATTGGAAGTCAGCCAACATCAAAGCATGACATAAAAAAGGTGAAAAAATGGATCCCCTTAACTACAGCCCAATTAGCTTACTTCCAATCATCAGCAAGATCATGGAATCCATCATCACAGTTGACATAAAATCATTCCTTTTCTCCAACAGCCTCATCTCAGATAATCAAGTTGGATCCAGAAATCGCCACTCTACCTTTGACATGCCACTTTAACTAATCCAAAAATGGCTGGAGACCCTCAATATCAGACATTAGATCAGGGCTGTCTCTCTGGACATATCACGAGCTTTTGATAGTCTGGCATCCCGCCTTGCTCTCAAAACTGCCTGCCTCTGAAATCCAAGACCAACTCCACTCTTGGATAATTGACTTCCTCCACTCTTACAGACAACGTGTGGCTCTCAATGGAACCCTTTCATCTCCTCTCCCTGTAAAGGCTGGAGTACCTCAAGGCAGTGGTCTCGGTCACATATTATCCCGAATCTTCATCAATGATCTCACTGACTCTGGAAAAGCCTTTTTAACTCTTTGCTGATGACTCACTCCCGACCATGACATCTCTCATCCTTCTGACAGACAGGCAGCAGCCTCTTCCCTCTCCTCAGAACTTGACAAAATCATTTACTGGTCAAACACAATTTTGTTTATGCATCCATATTGTCCACCCTTTGCGTTCTCCCTTACCCCTCATCATTACCTGCATCCCTTGTTTGTCCGCCTCTGTCCACTTTCTCCCTCGACCCTGCTATTGTTGTTTCCCCTTTCTCTTGCTGTTCCCTTTTTTATATTGTGGACTGATTTGTTGTGTAATTTCTCTTTCACGTGCCGAGACCATTTAAAAAAACATTTATAATGCCCTGACATTCACGGCATTTTTCAGGACGTATCCCCCGCAAATAGTAGGGTCCGTCTATATATATATATATATATATATATATATATATATATATATATATATATATATATATATATATATATATATATATATATATATATATATATATATATATATATATATATATATATATACATAAATATATATATATTGTTGCGGCCACGGGCACCGAGACACCAGCTTGTCACTCAGGGGGGATTAATCCCCGGATGTCTTCGGAAGAGCCAGACCTGGGGCCACCGCTCACAATTAACCTTGTGGTACAGTGGGATGTTTTAAAATCACGAACGCCACCCAGTTAACCACGAGTTCCAGTGTCCACCGTCTAATTATGCCATTTAACTAGAGGTCACGTGGTTATCTGAGCGTGGAGCACGCCCTCGGCAAAGCACCAATCTTGTCTCAATTAGATTTTAATTATGGCGGCCGAGCGTTTTAACCGCTGGTGAGTGCCGACTATTTTTGGTCAAATCTGTGGTAATTACCTCCCAGTCTATCTCGGTTCGGACAATGCTGGACCAATGGAAGGAAAGGACAAACACTGACAGGTTGGAAGTCAACAAATGATTCATTAATAATAAAATAAATAAATAAAAATAACTATATTTTTTGAGATAAATAAATGAATAAGTTGGCGCTCACGAAATAAATACGTGCATAAACGATGCTGAGGAAAAATAAGGCGGGGTCAGCGCTCACAAAAGAAATGTGTGTAAACGTGTCTGTCATAAAGAAGAAAAAAAACTTCCCATAAGAGAGGGGATCTATTCTTTACCCTTCTCAACGCATCACATTTGAAATCCCATTAGACATGGGGATGGGGCTAATCTGAACATGCATTTAAGGAAATAACTGTCTGAGGACCTGGATGTGTGGATGCAGTCATCAGACAGGATTCTGAAATCCGTCACACTACTCCTTTCTCTATCCCAGACTCGTCCTGAGTTGTCCAACAGCTGGAGACACCGGTTAAAAAAACAAAAAAATTACATTGCAATGAGCATGACCGTGTGATATGCAGTTGAAGTGTGACATTTTACCCCCTACCTCGTGCATTTTAACTCTAGCCTTCTGTGTGTGCGCCAATTTAAATTAGATATGTCCCACCTGATGCGTTGATAACTACCTAACTGATTCACACAGACAACCTTATGCTCCACCGAAATTGCTGGAATTTTTGAAACTACAACACATAACCAGTGGCCTTTAATAATTCTTCTTCTTCTTCTTCTTCTTCTTTCGGCTGCTCCCATTAGGGGTCGCCACAGCGGATCATCCATATGATCCGCAAAGTGATTTGGCACATGCTTTACACCGGATGCCCTTCCTGACGCAACCCTGGTCGCCTCTTACGACACAGGGATCTGGTACACCTATTTAACCGGGGTATACACCGGCCCAGTACACTGGTACTCATTTCGCCGACCTCGGAAGGATGACAGGCTGAGTCAACCCCCTGGTGTTATACGACTTGGTGTGTATATGTATGTATATATATATATATATATATATATATATATATATATATATATATATATATATATATACATACACACACACACACACACACACACACACACATATATATATATATATATATATATATATATATATATTCAGTGGCCCAACGGGGCTTGAACTCAGGACTTTTTGGGTCCCAAGCCGCTGCCCTAACCACTGCGCCAACACCAGGCTTTACCAGTGGCCTTTAATAATCTGCACAACTAAACAACGATGTACAATTTCTGACCCAGGACCTGGAGAAATGCAGAAGAAAAAATTGTGGAGAGGGGGAGAACACCTGCTGATTCTTGCCACCTTCATGCTCTTCACCAGCACACCTAACAAAATAAACTGGCAGGCCAGTGACTGCCATACAGGCCATAAACGTTGTGGCCTTCAAAACAAAAATGATCAAGAAGCAGCAGCAACAAGAACAGAGCCACTTCTTCCACATCGCTGCGTTTGTGCAGTTCAGGGTCACGGTGATACATGGCAAAGGTGAAGCAAAGTGTCATGAGCCTGGTATGTGGCTGGTATGAAGCTGGTATGAGCTGGTATGAGCTGGTATGTGCTGGTAAGAAGCTGGTATGAAGCTGGAATGAGTTGATACAAAGGGTGCTGCAACAAAGGGGCAGTCCCTAAGTGTGGTGGCATGTTGCCACAGTAAATGCAGTTCAAACAAAATAAAACAAACAAAACCACCATGATAACAGTCACCTAGTATGAGACTGCAGCGAGTAGCAGTCCACAGAACAGGTGTGGGTGGAACACAGGTCACGGAGCAAATGGTGAAGTGAGGTGAGTGATACCTTGATGTAGACAGGTGATCCAGCAAGGCGAGTGATGCCTTGATGCAGAACAGCCTTGATGGTCCTGGGGCAGTGGCGAGACAAAGCGCAACAGCAAGGCAAACAGCAAACAGTACGAAAAGAAAAAAAAGGTAAACCGGGTAGTGCCAAACACCAGGTCCGACCAACATGGTCAGCCGGTCCCTGGTGTGCACATACCTGGGGCAGTGGCGGTGGTGCCGGGAGAGAGAGAGCTCAAGGTTGGCCCTACTCGTCCGCACCCATCCATCTTTCCCATATACACCACCCTTGCCCCCCTCTTTTTACAATTCGTCGCTACGTTTCGTCTCCTATATCCCACTATCCCCATTGCCAAATTCGTACCCAATCCCCCCAAGGTTCCTTGGAAAGGAAGAGCAGAACTACATGCAATCTTATACTTACATCGTGACACGACTCATTCTCAAGTCCGACAGGAAGGCAAGTCCAGCAGCCGGCGATCATCCCGTCAGTGGATGGTGCAAAGGAGTTTTCATCAATCCTAACTCCGCTAACATTGTTTCACTATTAAACTGTTCCCGGGGATATACCCTGCCAAGAGGCCGTTGTTAAACTATGGGGTTCCAAAAACCCAGATTCTCATCGCCTATGTGTTGGTGCTCTTACAATTTTGGGCCTTGCCCACCAAGTTTTCTTTCTGTGCCATTGCACAATTTCGTGGCTGGCTAGTGTGGCTCCACTATCAGGTCTGCCCACCTGCATATTCACCATTAGCACCCCCGGGACGCTGGAGCTGCCTCTGAGCTTTGCCTGCTCCTGACTCTAAGATGGGGGATGCCCTCACAAGCACTCCCCCCCCCCTCGATGCCCAACTTGGCATTTTGGCGCCCCGGGTCCCGCTGCTCGGGTACCTGTGTCCAGGAATACACCAATGGCCCCCTGGACCTACCTACGGCCTCACCTGGCCGACGAGCCCCCAGCACCCGGGGTGCCTGCTTCATTCGAATACTACACTCACAAGCCACACCCCCAGCTGGTAAATTATCTCCTGCACCCACACAATTTTTTTTAACTTTCCACAATCAGCACCAATCGCATAACGACATCCATGTGTAAATTTACCTAATCCCCCTACCTAACTTTAAATTAACCCCCGGGTTTCCTTGGGTGGGATCCACTCCCCCATTCAATTCTTCACACCATGCATTCCATTACTCACATTCATACTGGCCATTTCCCTGCCCTCACACTCATATCATCAACCACACACAAACACATTTCCACTCACCGACACAGCATCACCGAACTAATTTCCTCTAACTAACTCGTGCACCCTCGTCATCCCTTATACTACGCACGTTCCATTTAACTCTACATAGCTAAGCTACGTCCCCACTCCACGTTCCATGTCTGTCCATGTCTTTAATCCATTTCTAAATTCTCATCTAAATTGCCCCTAACTGATGTTCCCGGGCCCCATGGAGGACTGCTCATGCCCCCATGAGGCCAGTCTATCTAACGCTAAACACTTCCCCTTAATAATGCTCCTTTGCCCCAAGCGAGGATGTTCGCTACATCCTGGACGGGCTTCCTGAACTTGTGGCAATGCTCGGCGGCCCTTGCACCTCCAGGGCGGTGGTCGACAGCGCACTCGCCCCTTCGGTTTGGCAGATACATGAGGGCGTAATGTCGCCCCGTCACTGTCACTTACCCCTATGATAATGAGCCCTCTGCATCCGCGGAGGTGCTCAGTCATATGTCTGTTGCAAGCCAATTTGTGTTTGAATTATTGCCAGTGGGAATTGGGGTTTTCCCACGAGGAACCAAGCCATGCTCGCCACACCAATTGCTCATACCGGGGGTACCGTGCATATTGCACACCTGGTCCCTGTGGAAAAAAAAAAATTTCAGCCAAATCCGTTCTGCTTCGCCGTCCGTGCTCCAGTGATTTATCTGTCACGGAGCGTTTACACACCGGCCCCTCTGAAACCATCAACACATCGCGCCACCGTCCGTGCTTGGGCGGTTGGCAAAGTACGGACCGCGCACACTCCCGTACCTCGTACGCAAAGTCCCGTCGAGCCGGTTTGGTTTCCAATACAACTCTGTCCCACTCAGGAGGCTCGCCCTCCGGTCTGCTACACTAACCACGACTCCAGTCCGGGTCGAACCGTGTCCCATTCTTTCGTGTGCACTCATCCATGTTATGTCACATGTACTCCGCACATACTCTGGCACCTTGGGTACTTCAAGAAACCCCAGGTCCTTTCTTCCCCACAAGCTCGACACACACCCAATCGCATCATGTACGTCCCCGGTCTCGCCACGACTCATCTTCGTTATACTCACCTCCTCCCGTTCTTCGAGCACTCTGTCACTCTGCAAATATAACACGTCCATGCATTCAATAATCTCTTCCTTTACTCTACTACCTGTTTCGACCTGTTTTGCTTTCATTTCAATAATCTCGATTTTTACCTCATCCGCTTCCTCTTTAACCATCGTTAATTCCCAATGCGCCCCTTGTATTTCCTCCTCTAACGTCACCTTCGTTGTTTCTATTTGTGTTTCCATTTCCCGTTCCTTTGTTTCCATCATCTGTCACCTCCTCAACTCTCTTCGTCAGTTTCTCGTGTGCCATTTTACATTCGTTTTTAATTGTAGTCATCTCTCTTGTTGTTTCCTTCTTGGCGGCTCTTAACTCCCTTATCGCCCCTGTGTTCTTCTCCATTTGTTCTTTCAACTCATTCTGTCCTATCGTCAGTCCTTCTCCCTCCTTTATCTTCCAAATCTGTCCCATCGGTCTGGCCTCGCTCTCCCTCATCTCTTCCCGGACACGGATCCGACACTCCCTTCCCTCCTCTCGTACCGCTGCCATTTCTCTGCCCATCGCTTCACTCATCTCCCTTTTTATTTCATCGCCCATCACGTCCATTTTTCTGCTGTTTTCGTCCATTTTTCTGTTGTTTTCTTCACCCATCACGTCCATTTTTCTGCTCATCCTGTCCATTTTTCCATTGTTTTCTTCGCTCGACATTTTCATTGTGCCATTAATTGCCTCATGAACAACATCATGTCATTCTCGGGCTGCACTGGTGGCGATAACCTGGCGTTTTGCGCTATCGGCGCTGAATTTTCCAGAGACCGAGGGTGGGGGTTATTTTCCATCTCTCCCATTGCTTCCTCTTCACCCTCCATTGTGACTTCATGCGGGTCCAAGGTTAATTCCGTATCCATATTTACATCATCTACATGGCCCACCGGGACCTGCCCATGTTGGTCCGCCATTGTCCGTCCCAATAAATTTAACTAAAATTTTGTCTAACCGCTCTGAATTTCGAGGTGCGTGGAGCGCACCACAGGTCGATGACCTGACACCAATTTATTGATCAAGGGGGTTCGAAAAATATCCCACTTCTGACACCAGTTGTTGTGGCCATGGGTACCGAGACACCAGTTTGTCACTCAGGGCGAATAATCCCCGGTTGTCCTCGGAAGAGCCGGACCTGGGGCCACCACTCACATTTAACGTTGTGGTATGGTGAGCTGTTTTAAAACCACGAACGCCACCCAGTTAACCACGAGTTCCAGTGTCCACCATCTAATTATGCCGTTTAACTAGAGGTCACATGGTTACCTGAGCGGGGAGCGCGCCCTCGGCAAAGCAGCAATGTTTTCTCGATTAGATTTTAATTAGGGCAGCCGAGCGTTTTAACCACTGGTGCGTGCCGACTATTTTTGGTCAAATCTGTGGTAATTACCGCCCAGTCTATCTCGGTTCAGACAATGCTAAACCAATGGAAGGAAAGGACAAACATGGACAGGTTGGAAGTCGACAAATGATTTATTAATAATTAAATAAATAAATAAAAATAACTTTTTATTTTCTGAGATAAATAAATGAATAAGTTTCAAAGCAACCGAAATGAATAATTACTCAGGCAAAATTAATCAAAATGCCAGGAAAGAGACAGAGAGCAAATGCTTATCAGAGGTTGACTTACTTACAGCTAAACACAGACAAGGGTACCCAGCAGATCATTCGGGGGAGGGGGGGGGGGGAGAAGAGTCATCTCCCTCACCAGAGAGTAGTTATCTGTGAAGTGAAAATGTCCTGAAATGTGTCCGTGCGTGTCACATCCTTCGCCAGCACGCAGCCTTGCCGTGCACCCTCTCGCACACAGCCTTGAGTGCCAGTTGACGTCTGGGAGGACACCAAGATCGTCTGTCATGGGTTTAGACCCTGGTGCTGCTACATGGGCAGCTCCTCACACTTCACAAAGCTGGTGATGTCCAGTGTCCCACACGGTCCGTCGGTGACTGACGCGCGCCTCACACGTTGGTGACTGACCCATGCCTCACTCGTTGTCGGCGCTGCTCACACCCACACGCGCACCACACGTTCACTTGCTCAAGCACTGGGAAAGACGAATTGTCTTGTTGTTGCCACTGGTCATACACCCACATGCGTACCACATGCTCGCTTGCTCACTTCTTGCTCGCTTATTGTCTCCTTTTTTGCACGCTTCCACCCGCTTCTTGCACTTACTTACTTTCCCCCCATAACGGACCTCCAATTTGTTTTTTATATCCAGCCCGTCTCGGCGGGCGCAGAGTCCCCCCAAGCTCACCCCGTCCCACTTGTGTACTGTTACCATGACGACCCGTACGCTCCAAAAAAGGCGGGTGTCTGCGCTCGCAAAAGAAATACGTGCATAAACGTTGTTGAGGAAAAATAAGGCGGGGTCAGCACTCGCGAAAGAAATGTGTGTAAACGTGTCTGTTGTGAAGAAAAAAAAACTTCCCATAAGAGAAGCGATCTCTTCTTTGCCCTTCTCAACGCATCACATTTAAAATCCCATTCGACATGGGGATGGGGCTAATCTGAACATGCGTTTAAGGAAATAATTGTCTGAGGACCTGGATGTGTGGATGCAGTCATCAGACCGGATTCTGAAATCCGTAACAATATATATATATATATATATATATATATATATATATATATATATATATATATATATATATATATATATATATATTTTACATTGTGAAAAAGGTGAAGCATACCTACAAATGGTGCTGTTTGTGAAGAAAATTTTGAAACAAATTACATTTTCTCTCGAACATAAATGAAAGAACACCATGCATTCATTGGTTGCATTTTCCATTCTCCATGAGATCAAGGCAATTTTGCAACTCAGCAATGACAGCACCATAAGAGGTGTATCAACTTGAAAAAAATACTGTCATCTGTTCAAGGTTTGGAGAAGGGCACGATAGCGTTGTGTACTGCCATCGGTGAACTGTGTTACTATGGCCCATATAAGACTTGGTGAAGGCCATCAATGGCAAATTATTGGGATCAACAATCCTGGGATGTTCTTCAGTGAAATTGGACTTCAACTTAACTTTAATCAAACTGTTATCATTACATTGTTTGGAAACTATCAACAAACCAATGAGGGAAAAAGATAGGCCTCGATCTGGATGACCTGGCAGGGTGACCTCCAACAGAGAAAATGTAACTCTGATCAGGCTTGTCAGACAAGCACAGTGTTGCGGCACAAATATAATCTCCCTCAGAGGTTATCCATAAGAACTGTCCGGAACCGGCTTCGTGCTGTGGTCAAAAAGCCAGGAGACCGACAATGCGTATCCTCTTAGCTTCCGAGAACACAAAGCATTCCGCTTGGCATGGTGCTGGGCACATCAACACTCATGGAATCTCATCCTGGAGAAAGATCCATTGATTTGATGAGAGCCAATTTCTCCTCCATGTGACTCATGTTACAACTCGGGTTTGGCAATAATTGCTACCATAGCTGATACACTCAGGATCATTGTAGAGTCAATCCCATTCGGTTGCAGATCCATTCTGATATAGGGCTGCCTCCAACGATTGTAAACATGACCTTGTCACTGCACAGTGTAACCTTAGGTGAAAATTACCGTCGAGACGTTTTGAATTGTGTTCTTCTTTGTTCAGCATATCCGTGTTAGCTCGTCCCAAATGTATACATACATACATACATACACATACATACAGTACATACATACTAGACAGAATATCTGAAAACAGTGCTGGAATTCTGGTGGAAAAGTTCGGTGCCTTTAAGGAAGGAAGGAAGCTTTATCTTTACAATATGATCCCAGGTTCCTGTTTTAAGTACATCCAAACTATTTTAAATACAACCGAAACCACTTTGCGCATTATATCTCAGCACAGGCAAGTTAATAGGCCTGCCACCATGATCACCACCAAGATCTTCTCTGCAGGACATCAAGCAGATGGTGCACCATCATTTCATGCCATCAACCATCCCTTCCCATGATCTTTCTATCCTCCCCATGAACCCAATGTTCTTTCATACAGGTTGCTGCATCTTCTACCCTCTCCCATTTCTGTTCTTTCATTCCTTTGCTTATTGTGCCCAACTGCTGCCCCATGATCAGTCATTTGCTTCAATATTATGTCACCTCACTCCTCACTCTTCCATTCGATGCGCTGCTCCGGTGCATGCTCCCATACCTGACCTGACCTGACTCTTCCATGCACCTCGATCTTCTATAGATAACAAAATGAAGACAATAAAGAAGCAAGCTTTAGTTGTAAATGCATGCCAATCTTTGTTTCAATACTCCATATTACCATTATAGGAAATGGACCATCACACTAACACTGAGAAAAAAGGAAGTGCTGGAACAGGCCAAGATATTAAAAAAAAAGAAAAAAAAAAAAGGAAGCACCCATGGAGAACTTTGGAGACAATGGAAAAATAAACACACAAAATCCCCAGCCTTCCAGTCATTTAACAACAAACAAGTGTGGGAGTGGGAGCAGATTCACCAACTGTGAAAAGTTCACACGTGCACTCATACGGCCAAGGTTGCTTCAAATGAAGGCAGTGACGGTAGAACAGAAGGGCCTTAAAAGCAGCAAGCCAAATTACCTCTGCTGTGGTATCGGTATCTGCTTCACCATCATGTTGCTGATCACTTGCCTGCTCGTTTTGCTCCTTCCTGGAATTTATGGTAAAGATGTCAAACAACGTGAGTTCTCAACAAATAAACTTTGGTTATCACTGCAACCATACATAGAAATTGCAGTGTATTGTGATTACGAATCTGGAATGTTATTGTTATGTACAGTGTTGAGTATTGTGACCCTTTTTCATCATTACAAGTTTTGCAGAAAACATTCAGTAGCACAGCACTTGCATGCCTTTTTCAATTGGTATAGGTTCATGGGCTCCATGACTTAAATGTGACCGAAAGCCTTTGTTTGCTTCATTGCACGAAAGATAACATAACACTAATATAATGATGAACCCAAGATCTATAGTTTAAAATACATGGCAGGTTTCTATTTGTTTACCTGTAATCCCTCTTTACCAGTAAGTGTAGACTTCCTTTGTGTGCTTTTTCCATTCAAGCAATTTCTTCGCAGTCTTGGGCTTTGGTAAATTGTTCGATAACTTCTTGGAGAGCAGTTTTCATTTAAAAAAAAAAGATAATTTAAGCTAAGCACATCTCGGTCTATCAAAATTACCTCAAACATGCAACTCCAGCTCACGATCATGACTCACGACAAGTAAAACTAGAGTATGGATTCAGAATAACAAGAAGTGTGTGTCTATACGTGTGTATGCATGTATTTGTATATGTACGAGGTACACCTGAGTTTTGGTTTGCATGGCTTTGTGGGACCACACATTTCATTGTTATGAACACAAATTAATCTGTATAATTTGCTTCAATGATCTCATTTGATTTTAATTTAACCCATATACTTTTTTTCGTATGTCTTGTCAAGGCTTGCATGAGAACTAACACACAATGCACAGCAAGGGGGGCATGAGACAAGAGGAGTGTGGGAAGAACAAAATAGTGAGGAACAGAGACATAAGGAGATCTGTGGAAGGGAGAGGGATGGGGCGGGGAACACGGGGTATGCAAGATGGACATTACAGGGACTTTCAGGGAGGAAAGCAGGGAGTTTGAAGGAGGTGTGTTTGGGGTGAATTAACGGGGGTAGAAAAGATTGAGGATTTGGATGGGGGATGATAAGAGGTGGTGATGAACAGCTGTTTTGAAGGCCTGAAGGGAAGAATGGGATTGAACAGAGTGAGGGAGTTTATTCCAAAGGCAGGAAAAACAGAGGAATGAAAGCGTGAAGGTGAGCGGTGATTCGTGATTTTGGTAGTTTTACCAGATGGGGGCTGTTGGCGGACCTTGAGTGCCCTGTGGAAATATGGTGGGGACAAATAGCAGACAGAGCGGGGGGGGGAGGGAGCGAGACGGGAGAGGAGACAGTGAAAGACAGAAAGACCACCGACCTGCCTGCAGTGAGAGAGTGAGAGGCCCAAAGACTCAGCCTCATCGCGGGAGATGCCAATGATCTGAAATGCCTTGGTTTCCACTGCATGAAGCCAAGAGAGGTGAGAGGCAGGAGCACCAGCCCAGAGGAGAGAGCAGTACTCCATTAGGCTGCGGACAAAAGCTTTGTAAGTGGTCAGGAGCTCAGGTGGGCTGATGAAGGACTTTGCACGACGGACGATTCCCAGTCGGCAACTGGCTTTGGAGGCCAGGTTGGAAATGTGGCTTTCCCAGGAAAGATCATGGCAGATAGTGAAACCCAGAAGCTTGAAAGAAAGGACTTCTTCCAGAGGATTGTTGAGAAAGTGGATGGGGGGGGGGGGGGTTCGAAACAGTCCTTTCGGAAAGACATAGTGAGAGTGCGAGATTTGCCCGGATTGAAAGACATGTTCCACGTGTTGGACCAGTTTGTGATTTTATCCAATTCTGCAGAGAGCGAAGAAGTAGCTGCTTGGCAGTCTGAGGGATGGCAGATGGGATGGCAGAGGGTGGAGTCATCAGCAAAAGGATAAAGAGGATTTTCCAGAGAGTCGGAGAGATCATTGATGAAAACCAGAAAAAGAACAGGGCCCAGAATGCTGCCTTGAGGAACTCCAGCCTGGACAGGAAGAGGGGATAAAAGAACTCCATTTAGGGCCACACATTGGCTGTGACAGGAAAGGAAGTCAGCGAGCCATGAGTGGAGATAGCCTTGGATATCATTGGAAGAGAGTTTGGTGAGCATGGCAGGGTGCCAGACCATGTCAAAAGCACGCGATACGTCTCGGGATATGGCTTTGATTTCATGGCGGGCATTGAGTACCTCCATCCATTGTTGGGAGAGCAGAAGCAGCATATCCAGGGTAGTGACGTGGTCTGAAACCAAATTGATGATCAGAAATCAAGCCATTGGAGAAGAGGAAGTATTTAATGTCTGAAGCGATGATGGATTCCATAACCTTGCTGATGATTGGGAGAAGGCTGATTGGTCTGTAGTTGCAGGGATCTGTTTTTGTGCAGGGCAGTAATGTTTACTGATTTCCAAGCAGATGGCAGATTACCTTGAGCAAATGAAAGGGTGAATAGAACAGAGAGAGGGGTGAGCAATAGCAGGGGAGTAGGTTTTTAGGACACGTGGGCTGATGCTGTCTGGACTGGTTGCAGAATCAGAGTCGATGTTTGACAGCAAGCTCTCCACTTTGTCAGAAGAAAAGGACACAGAGTCCTGGGAAAAGGACACAAGGAAAAGTTGTGTGCGACTGGTTTAGGTGGGTACAGAAAGCAATGGGTTTCGGACACAAGACTTCGATACAAACACTGAGTTGAGGCATTCAGCCTTTTCACGTGCGGTATCAGCAGTGCGGCGATTTGAGGTAAGGGAGGGGATGGAGGGGGAACATACACCAGAAACAGATTTGATTAGACGCCACCAGGATATGGAGGAGGGAGAGAGGTTTGAGAGTTCAGACTTGAGATTAGAAAGATGTTTTCTGGCTCTCCTGAGGGTAGACACACACTTGTTCCGAGCTGTATGGAAGGAAATGAGATTGCGTCAACTACAACCAAGAAGATCTTGTCCCGAAATGGACCAGCAAAATCTACATGAATTCTTTGCCATGACTTGTCTGGAACAGGCCATAGGCATGACACTTGCTGTGGATTGTCGGCATCTGACTGGCATGTATGGCAATTCCTCATCATATGCTCAATGTCCTTGTCCAGACCAGGCCACCACAAGAGACTACGGGCTAGACTTTTGGTTTTAACAATGCCGAGGTGACTGGCATGCAGCTCATCGAGACAATGTTGTCTGAAATTCGGAGGAATCACCGTTCCCATACCCCACATAATACAATCTTGACCGAAAGACAGCTCTGATGATTTAGACGCAAACGATTGATACTCAGGTGTTGAAGGCAGGTCATTACAATTTCCAGTGGAGATCCCCTGCATGACACAGGCGATAACATGATCGTGGGCTGATTCAACAGCCACATGCTTAGCCGTGACTGGCCCACACTGGATTTGGCTCAGTGTAAAACCATCAACATGATCGGATGATTCAGACGAAGATGGACCCCCCTTGCAAGGCAAGCGAGAGAGACCGTCACAGTTGGAATGTTTCTCGGTGTCACGCAACTGGATATCATAGCTGTAGGCAGCAAGGAACAAACATCATCGTTGTATTTGTGCCGCCGCCACAACTGGGATACCTCGCTTTGGTTCCATGAGGAATTGGAGTGGTTTGTGATCAGTCTGCAAGGTGAAATGGTGGCCAAGCAGGTACTGATGAAACTTTCGCACTCTCCAGACGAGGCTGAGAGCCTCCCTCTCGATTTGGGCATATTTCTGCTCTGCTGCCGACAGGATGCGAGATGCAAAACAAACAGGGCATTCAGAACCATCGCCCATTTTGTGTGATAGCACTGCTCCAATGACATATGCGGAGCTGTCGCATGCCAAAATGAGCGGACGTTTAGGTTCGTAGTGAACGAGAACCATATCCTCTGTGAGTCGCAGCTTGACACGATCGAAAGCTGCCTGTTGGTCAGATCAATGCCCAGCGTTCTTCCTTTCTGAGTAGCCGCGTTAACGGGGCCAACTCAGAGCTCAGGCTGCTCACGAATCTCTGGTAGTACTGTGCCATACCAATGAATGAGCGAAGCTGAATCTTGTCTTGTGGCGGTGGCATGTGCTGAATCGCCTCCACCTTCCGTGGGTCTTTCAATAGCCCCACCGGTGTGATGATGTGCCCAAGGTACGCCAACCATTGTTTGAAGAAAGCACACTTGTCCCTATTCAAGCAAAGCCCACAAGCCTCCAACTTCGTCAGCACTTTGTCAATGTTATTGAGGTACTCAGCCATTTTTCCCGCAACGAGTACGTCATCCAGGTAGGTTTGAGCAGGAAGATCTACACAAACCAGATCCATCACTTTCTGCCACAGAGCGGGGGCTGAAGCAATCCCAAAACAGAGCCGGGTGTATCGATAGAGACCTTGACATGTTGATCGTTAAAAGGTCACGACTCCCGAGGTCCATTTCCAGATGAAAATATGCATCCCGCAGGTCAAGTTTCATAAATAATTTACTCCCTGCCAATCGTGCATATATCTCCTCTATTGATGGAAGTGGGTACTGCTCGATACTAAGACCTGGGTTGACTAAAGCCTTCAAGTCCCCGCATAATTGAACATCATTCGGCTTCAGCACCGTGATGACTAGAGTGGTCCAGTCAGAGTATGGCACCCATTCAATTACTCCACAGGCCTCGTCTATCGAACTCAGCTTTCACCTTGTCGCACAGGGCATATGGAACTGGCCTCGGTTTACAAAACTGAGGAGTCATGCTCTCCTTCATGAAGAGCTTGGCCTGTATATCATTGAGTTTCCCAAGCTCATTGGAAAACAAGCCTCGATGCTTTTGAAGGATCTCCTCTAACTGGTGCTCCAATCGACTTGGTATGGTTTGCACAAGGTGAATGGCTGACCAGTCCAGCTTGATGTGAGTCAGCCAGTCATGACCGAGAAGGAATGGCCCACTTCCCCGAACCACATACAACTTGAGAGCGGCATCTTGGCCCTGATAGGTCACGGATACATCTGCCACCCCAATCGGCTTTATTTTCTCATTGGTGTAGGTTTATAGTGTGATATCTGAACCGATGAGCTTCAGACCGTTCAGCTTATGAGAGGTCTGTTCGCCTATGATGGAGAATGCCACCCCAGTATCAACTTGGAACATGATAGGCATATTGTTAACCTCCACTTCTACTGTCATTGGTCAAGATTTTGAAGATCCAACTGAATAAAGACTCAGCATTGGTTGAATATCTCGAACCGGGTCGTCATCATCATTGTCCACGACGTGTACGGTGGTTGATGCCCCTCAACAGACGTGTTTCAGATGACCCACCTTCTGACAATTCAAACACATGCTATCCTTATAGGGACACACACGATGGAGGTGTCGACCTCCACACCCCCAACATGCCTGCGTGTTTACCTTGCCACCCGATTGGAAGTATTGTAACTGTGGCCTGCGATTCATATCGAAGGTTGCTCGTGGGGTCCGAGGTGAACCGGATATCTTGTTGATCCCCATGTCACTTCCCATGGTCTGACCGGCGATGACTCATACATCTTTGAGGGACTGCTCGACAGCCGATGCAGTTTCGACCATATTGACGAACGTAATGTCCTCGAACTTGATGCGAAGTATCGCCGACACCATCTTCTGATCTTGTAACCCGGCAATAAATCCTTCTTTGAGCCTGGCTGGATGCTCATCTGGCGTGAATTTTCAGGCAATGGACAGATGTTTCAATCTTGCCACGAAATCGGCCACATGCTCTCCCAAGTTCCTCGTCAGATTATCAAATTCATACCTCGCTAACTGTGGTGATTTTTCAGGCTTAGTATGTTCTTTCATCTTCTGGACAATAGAGTGAAATTTCAAAATGTAGTCTTTCGGCTTGTTGGGCGCGACCAAGTCACATAACAGCCGGTAGTTGTCCGACGATAGCGAAGAAAGAAGAATGGCCTTCTTCGTGATTTCCTCGCCCATGCCATTCACGATGAAATAAAACTCCAATTGTTCAGCAAACAGTTCAAAGTCGTCGCCACTGAATGCCGGAACTTTACCGTGAATACTGACTCGATTGTCAGCCATCCCACCTTCGTCGCCAACTGTGGTGTTCACTGACAATACGAGAAGAAGACACTAGGCCAGGAGTGCAAGCAGGCATGAACTCTTTATTCTGGGAAAGGTAGGCACACAGGAACACCGCCCTTCAGGCGGAGCATAATATCAAACACCCAATCACGTGACTCCAAATATCCGACCTACATCCAGCACAATGACCAATTTACCTCACATATACTGACGAGGCAAACCGAGTGCAAGCCACTCAACAAAAGCAGACAACTTTTTAAAGTACAAAATTGAGGTTCATGGAAGGTCGTACCAATGAGGTTTAGGTTTTGAGGGATGAGGTATCGACCCACAACAAATTGAGGGTTTGTCTGACCACCCCATAGAGACAGATGGCAAAAGGCAAAAAGACAATGTACTGACAGTGGGCCAACAAGTGGATGCAACAAGCAAGGGAATGAAATAAGAGGAAAAGAGAAAATGAGGAAACACAATGACCTGCAAGCAAAAGAGTGAGATGAGGAGGGAAGGGTGTGGGTTAATGGGGTGGAAAAGGAGGGTTAACACATCTAAATTATGTCGACACGAGCACGAGGCCTTAGATACAAACATTTACCCTGTAAGAAGGTACACATGAAGGTACAACACTCAACTAGAGTAATAGAACCCCGAAATACTTCGCATTAACAATTCGAAAGGCACTGGTAGAGCACAAAGTCTCGCCTCGCACGTTCATTCTGAACATCGTGAACCGAACATGCGACTGTGATGGCCCATATACCCATATCATCCATGCACCCTATTATGCCACATCGTTTATGGGCATGGGTTTTGAACATCATAAATTTTATTCTTCACTCACATCCGGTCAGAGATCAGGTATAAGAAGTTTCAGAATTTTCAGATAAAGATTTCAATTCAACCAATTATGCCTGGAATACCACTTCACCCATGATGTCATCATTATCACCCTACATACCCCATGGGGAGTTGATGACATCTGTAGTTTTAATTTTTTTTCGTTGAGTGGTTTGAAAAAATGTCTAATTTTCCCTTTCATCCAATATAGCTGCCATACCATGTGACCTACGTCAGAGTTAGCAATAAAATATTCTCCCTGGGGAGTCCCTCATATGTTTAAAGTTTTGCCTCGGTCAGACAAGTGGTCACAGGGAAAAACATTTTTAATGAGAAAATACAGACATACAAACAGACAGACAGGGGCGTTGGAATAGTGTCGTATCCCTTTCAGAGCGAGACTAATTAGCTGAAACTGTTGGTGGCATATTGCTTAAAGCATCCCCTTTGATTCTGGGAGGTCGGCAGTTCGAACCCCGGCCAAGTCAACCCAACGATTTTAAAAAAAAATGGATGGTGCTCCTTCCTTGCTCGATGCTGAGCATTTCAAAAGGATAGGTTGACATCCATTGCGCTGGCTGCATGGGCCTAATGGCCTCTTCCTGCGTTGAAATTCATTGCAATGGAACTCATATAATGTGTAATTTCAGTGTGAATGTGCCATGTGAACAACAATACTGTACACCTCCAGGGTCACCTGCTCTGCCCTTTCCTGCAGCTGGCCCATGATGCCACCCTGCCCTGGAGTAGCGGTGTCACCAAACCGAATGTGTTGTCAAATGAAATTAACAACTTGGTAATCATAACGACAGGTGTGTGCGTCTCTAGGATCATCTGTGGGATCGTGCGATGGTCGTTGTAACGACCCATTGGATTCCACGCAGAACTGCCAGTGTAACTCTGCCTGTGAAAAGTATCGTGACTGCTGCTCAGACTACAACAACGTCTGCAAAGGTTTGGAAAACGACGTATCATCCGTTTTATGTTTTTTACCCACTGAGTACGAAACAATTAGTTTGTAGCGATTTGTGCAGATATTAACACATTGCAATGAGAAGGTGATTTGCGAGAGCGCATACCTCCACCACGACGAACAGGTTACGTTTTGTATCCCACTGATCGGTCGGATCTGAATCCCGACCTTAACCAAAATCGAATCGGCTTGTTCTTGTCACCTACCAAACTCATCCACATAGTGTTTATAATTTTGATTTTTCCAATATATAATGTCGAGGCTCATATAAGCGCTAACACACGAGACGTGTAACGAGGGGGGGGGGCACAAATCAGTGGGGAATAGACACATGAGGAGATGAGATGGACGGGGTGGGGTACACGGGGTAAACAAGATGGACACTACAAGGATTTTCAGAAAGGAAGGCAGGGAATTTGAAAGAGGTGGGCTTGGGTGGATTAATGGGGGAAGAAAAGATCGTGGTTTTGGATGGGGGAAGAGAAGAGGTGGTGGTGAAGAGCTGTTTTGAAAACCTGGAGGGAAGAGTGGGATTGAAGAGAGTGTGGGAGGTTGTTCCAAAGATCAGAAAATAGAGGAATGAAAGAGTGAAGGTGAACAGTGATTCTTGATTTTGGTAGTTTAACTAGAAGGGGGTTGCTGGTGGACCTTGAGCGCCCTGTGGAAATATGGGCGGAACAGATAACAGACAGAGCAGGGGGGTGGGGAGGGGGGTCAATGCCAGAGATGAGACAGTAGAAGACAGAAAGACCACCGACATGCCTGCGGTGAGAGAGTGAGAGACCCAAAGACTCAGTTTCATCGTGGGAGATACCAATGATCCTAAATGCCTTGGTTTCCACAGTGTGAAGCTAAGAAAGGTGAGAGGTGGGAGCACCAGCCCAGGGGAGAGCAGCACTCCATCAGGCTGTGGATGAAAGCTTTGTATGTGGTTAGAAGCTCAGGTGTGCCAAGGAAGGACTTTGCACAATGGAGGATGCCCAGTCAGCAACTGGCTTTGGAGGCCAGGTTGGAAATGTGGCTTTCCCAGGAAAGATCATGGAAGATACTAAGACCCAGAAGCTTGAATGAAAGGACTTCTTCAAGAGGATTGTTGAGAAAGTAGATGGGAGAGGTTTCCAGACGGTCCTTTTGGCGAGACATAGTGAGAGTGAGAGATTTGTCAGGGTTGAAAGACATGTTCCATGTGTTGGACCAGCTTGTGATTTTACCAGATCTGCAGAGAGCGAAGAAGCTGCTCCTTGTCGGTCTGAGGGATGACAGATGGTACGGCAGAGGGTGGAGTCATCAGCAAAGACAGTTGCCATCACTCGTCCACAACTTTTTGAGATATCATGCTATATGTTGTTTTTAGCCTAATCTCTCAATGTTCAAGAATTACTTTAAAAAACAATTCAATTCTCGTATCCATATCCGTATCCGAATCTTCACCATAACCTAATCGTTTCTTCCTTGTCACACACTCAACCTGTCCACCAAGTTTCGTCTCAATCTGTCCATAATTTTTGAGATATCCTGCTCACAGACAAACAGACGACAGGGATGAAAACAACCTCCGTCGACCTTTGGTGGCAGAGGTAATGAACATTTTATCAAATTAAACAAAGCTCCTTTGAGAAATGTTCTCACTGATGAAACCTATATTCGAAATCGTGAGCCTCATGCATTCACCTGCAAGACACATATTCATTACTTTCAGCCACAAATCTAATGACTCTAATTTATCCAGGTCATCTCAATAAAATGTATTCACACATCAAATAAAATGCTTGATGCAGGAGATCGAAAACCATACGATCTTGTCATTGTGCACTGCCTTATGGGTAACAGCTGACGACATGCATCATTCCATCCCACGTTAACATCATCTGTGAGTGTGAAGTATGAGTAACACTCAACATCGCATCTGTCTCTAATATCTTACTGTGTGTGTGTGTGTGTGTGTGTGTGTGTGTGTGTGTGTGTGTGTGTGTGTGTGTGTGTGTGTGTGTGTGTGTGTGTGTGTGTGTGTGTGTACATCTGAAAATTAAAAGAAGACACACGGCTGGGCCACTGGGCCAATCTCAACCCAAATTTGCATATGTGATGGGGGGTACCCAGGATCAGGTCATAGGCACCAACACTACCCCCCTTCCATCTCCCTGCAAGGGTGTGGTTCCCTCTGAAAGTAAGTCACCGTTGTGGGAGGAGCGGGAGGGAGTGGGTGTATCTACCTACATAAAAATAACTAGTGCATGCCCGTAGGTGCGTGCCCGGAGGTGCAAACCAAAATATATATATATATATATATATATATATATATATATATATATATATATATATATATATATATATATATATATATATATATATATATATATATATATATACTTTAAAACCGCTTGCCAGAAACAACCACACAGGCCATTCCTTCGCTCTCGCATGCCTGTACGTGCGTGGCCGTACATACAAAAAAAAACAAAAAAAAAACTTTCAAACCTTGTGCCGGAAACAACAACCACACAGGCCGTTCCTTCGCTATCGCGTCCCCGTACGTGCGTGGCCATATGTGCAAAAAACCAAAAAAACTTTCAAACAACCACACAGGCCGTTCCTTCGCTCTCGCAAACGACGACTGGATTGGGGCATTGTGTTTATCTATAAATGCGCATAAGAAATCGAGAAATTATGAGAATACAGTAAGTCATCACTATCCGGAAGTAGTGTGTGCCCGTACCGAATGTTCACATGCATTCCACGAATTATCGCTTGCATTGAAGTAACAACCGCTGTGATACTTACACACACAGAGTTAATTAAAATCCAAATTAAAATCAAGTTTACCTCCCTGTCTTTGCGAGCCATGACATTTGCTGCCATTGACCATTGCCACTCCGATGCCATGGTGAGGCAACAGGGTAGGATTTGTAGGAGACCTGAAAGTACAGTGTCATTAGGTATTCCATGTTCGAATTGTTTTAGTTTTAAAATAGTTAAAAAAAAATAGTTTGCAAAGCATATTACCAAATTGAGATGTATTTCGTTGGCAAGCATGTTGAGTAGAGCTGAATCCCTTCACACTTCCAAAGGCCACACCGTTTTGACAATTGGAAACAAAAAAAAAGTTGTGCACTTTTTTTGATAAATTATTTTCGGAACAATTTTTCTTCAATAAATAAATAGTAATAAAAATTGTCTACATGTTCACACCTTTATCTCGTGAGCACCTCTTCATAAACAACATTGCTGAGGAAACGGCACTTCTTTGTTTCCTCGTCCAGGGCAAGAATGCGGAGGCTGCTGGATCTGCCAACGTTTTGATAAATTATTAGTTTTAATGGCCAATTATTCAATTTGCGCCAACGTATTTTGCCTTTTCGCAAGGAAAAACACAAAGAGAAGAGAAGAGAAAAAACCCGTAATGGCGAACGCGGCTGAGGCTTCCCCATCGGCCACGCTTACGCAACGTGTCCTGTCATTGGTTGGCAAATAAATGGCCATAACTTGGGAAGCACTTGTCCAATTAATATCAAACCTTGAAAAGGCACATCCTCAGGTCCCCAGCAATATACCTGGCAAGTTTCAATTAGATTGGACCAGTGGTTGTCGAGAAACAGCGGTCACACACACAGACACAGACACAGACACAGACACAGACACACACTCCCCACACCGTTCTGACCACCAATTTTCCTGCTTCTTTGCAGACTTTGTTATCCTAAACAGTGAAATTATTCAGGTGTCTGAACAGCTGTATTCGCTTGATTCAAACCGTGCAAGTCCCTCTGACATCATCCTTAACAAGCAGACTCTCATCGTGGATTCGAAGACCGGGGCCAAATTGGATGAAGCATCAGAGCCGTAAGTGAATTCCTTTTTTTTATCTCCAAAATGGAGGCTCATAGAAGAGCAAGATGAGATGGAGTGGTATCTTTCTATCTATATTATATATATATATATATATATATATATATATATATATATATATATATATATATATATATATATATATATATCTTCTTCTTCTTCTTTCGGCTGCTCCCGTTCGGGGTCGCCACAGCGGATCATCTGTATGATCCGCATAGTGATTTGGTACATGTTTTACGCCGGATGCCCTTCCTGACGCAACCCTGGTCGCCTCTTACGACACAGGGATATGGTACACCTATTTTATCCGGGGTATACACCGGCCCAGTGCACTGGTACTCATTTCGCCGACCTCGGAAGGATGACAGGCTGAGTCAACCCCCTGGTGTATTAATTCAGTGGCCCAACGGGGCTTGAACTCAGGACCTTTTGGATCCCAAGCCGCTGCCCGAACCACTGCGCCAACACCAGGCTCATATATATATATATATATATATATATATATATATATATATATATATATATATATATATATATATATATATGTTGCTACAGATCTGGAAACCATTTGCAGTCAACATATAGATGTCCCAAAAGTCAGTTATGTCGTTAAGTATGTGTGTAGTCAGATCCCCTTCCTTTTGTCCAGTGGGAGAATCAAAGGCGTGCGTTGCGATTTCTTTTAGTTAGGTTATTACATCTAACAAGCCATCTCACAACCATCCCATCTGCATGACCCCTCGGCCCATTACGATCCATGGTACCATTGCGCTTGCAGCCCTCGGTTTGCGGGCCACAGCGCACCTTTGGCTGAGACGGATTCCCGAGGATGTTCGAGGCAGTTTCACCACCACGACCTTTCATGAACTCGCGTGGAAGAGTGGCTGGGGTTTCCCGGCAGGGGCCGTTGCAGCGTTGATACTGTTACTTGTCAAGTATGAACCAGCGTGGAAGAGTGGCTGGGGTTTCTCGGCAGGGGCCAAGGCCCCGCCCCGGAAAGGTATGCCGTGGGACCCTGTCCAATCAAAGGCGGACAGAGAGGTGTGTTCACCAATGCTCCTCCCCGCTGAGGGAGGTCCATAAATTCCCGCACTCTCTGAGGCAGGGGTCTTTTTGGGGACTTGAAGAGTTTTTGGTGGGTCTTTTTGGAGAGTTTTTGGTGGGTCTTTTTGGGGTCTTTGAGGGTCTTGGAGAGTCTTTTTGGGGTCTTGGAGAGTTTTTCGTAGGTCTTTTTGGAGAGTTTTGGAGGGTTTTTTGCTGTCACGAAAGGGGTTTTTGCTGTTACGAAGGTCGTCGAGGCGGCGAACGTGTCTCTGCTGGCCCTCCACAAGGAAGAAAAGAGCGACTCCAACCGCCCCTCCGTGAACCCCGCAACTCACCACCTGAGCTCCGCCACGAACCTCGAGTCCCACACATCCGACTGGGAACCAAACCAGCGACCATTGTCAGGTGCCGCAGCACGGAGTACCCCCTTTCTCCGACGGCCAGGTACCCAACCAAACTCTGACCCCCAGCTTGTCTCTCTCCTCAGCTGCGAGGGTCCAATAAAGAAGTCTGGGTTTCTTTTCATTTGTGCGTGTGTCTGCGTGTGGGCCCGTCTTTAAGTAGAACTGAATAAGTGTTTTTGGATCATTGTAAATACTTTTTGCATATTCGCGTTGTCTTGCTTTGTGTCTTCATTTACTGTAAATAAAACTTGTTAGAAATGTTCCCAGTTTGTTTCCGTCCCTTCTTGAATTGGTCCAGCATGGTTCGGATCTGAGTTTAGGCGGGGTTTTATCCCCGATAATCCATTCATTCCAGCCGGCACGGCTTTGGCAGTTTCCGCTTGGTTGCACCAGAACCGGAGTTGGTAGTTGGTAGTTGGAACTCTACAGCAGTCGGAAGAGTGACCCGGTTCGAGCAAGACGTGCCGAACGCGTGGTTTCCCCGGAAGTCAAAATCGCGTAGTTATTAATTAGGTAAATTGGTTACAGACAAATAGACCCTACGCTACGCAGTTGAAATATTGGCGACCACCGGTCGGTTAAACGACCCGCCGGCTCGCGGAGTTATCCGAGCGACGGCCTACAATTCCGGGGAGTTTGGTGGGAGATGACGCAAGCTTTCCCCACCTTGTGGTCGTTCTCGCCACCGACCCCCGGCCCACAAATATATATATATATATATATATATATATATATATATATATATATATATATATATATATATATGGTTTTGGAAATGTACCCCAGGGGGTAAGCATATGTGAATACGTAGCCAAACCGAAGACGAGTTATTTCAATAGTCTATATGTAGATAAGCCTTTGCCCCTTGTCTAAGGATTTGGGGTGGCATGTGTTGAGGTTAGTTTGTATTTCCCTGGTGTGATGTCTTCCCTCTCCCCTCTGCTCCTTTCCGTTTTTCTTTCAAGACCCCATCAGTCCCCCCCCCACCACCACCACAACTACAGCTACTCATGCATGCAAGATGTCATGCACTTTATTATGTATGGGAAAAGCGTTGCTCTTTGTGCCATGGAGGTGCATTGAGAAGGGAAAAAGAGGTGAGCACTGCATTGAAGTTCCCTCAGAAACATTGGCATGATTCCACAAGCCGCATTGTGGACACGCCCACATCAGATGCGGACCAATGAGAGTGAGACTCACATAAGAGAGAAGGGAGAAAGCTATGTCCTGTGAGGAGAAAGTAGCTCGGAGCTGGTCATTGTCTGTGTCCTGAAAGCTTGTCCGGAGAGGAGCAGGAAGAGGATAGAGTGTGTATGGAACAGAGTCGCCTCAGAGCTGTTCCCCGTCCTTGTTCTAGAAAGCTATATCCAGTGAGGAGAAAAATCCCAGGGGAGTGTACGGACAGAGATGCCAAAGAGCTTGTCCGGCGAGGAGGAGAAGGAGGGTGTGCAGACTATGAGAGGAGAAGGAATGAACTCATCGTGCGGAGGAGGGTAGTAGGAAAACCCAGAACCTGACTGGGTTCGTAGGGAGCTGCTGGTCCCATAGGCACAGCAGAAACAGAGCTGCTTGCAGTTCACATGTCTTACATGCTGGAGAGAACTTGCCTACTGGGTCTGGATGCCTTAGAGTTGCAGCTGTGCATCCCACCACAATGCATTGCCACTCCACTGCCCATCTTCCCCATCCTCCCCCCTCCTTCCCCCAGTATATTTGGACTGGCACAGGCGAGTTAGGCTTTGTGAGGTGAGGGAAGTAGTTGACCCCACAATCCATACTTTTCTGTGTCTTTTGTGTAAATAAGATTGCATAAGAATATGTGTTAAGGCTAAATCTGCTCTTTTGTGACTTTTTCCTGTAAATACTCACTTTTAAATGATTGTATGCTTGTGTATATAAATAAATAATTGCTTGTTTTTATTTCAAATCTGTTTCAATTGTCCTTTCCTTCATTGGTCTGACACAGTGTACAAGCATAGTTAGACAGGAAGTTGTACCCCAGCTGGTGCTGCAACTACCATATTTTCCAGTGTATAAACTGCACTTTTTATTGGCAAAAGAGGTAAAAGTTGGGGGTGCGGTTAACACACGGGTATAGAAAAAACATCAGTCTTAAAAATGATCAATGCTGAACTTCAATTATGTTCCAAATGAACACTTTTTTTTAGCAGTCAGAACTGCTGTTTAGCTCAATTCTGCCATTTAAATTTTGAAAATCGGTTCAGGTTAAGAGTTTGTACAGCATTTTATTAACCATGTGCGAAGATTAAATAAAGCCACACTCAGAAACGTCTGGAGACACCTGGAGATACCTGGGGTTTAGGGGCATGGCGTATATAGAGCCTTGTCGCTCTGAAAATGCCATTAAATACAAAAGAAGAAGAACACCTGATCTTACATCAAAAGAAGAATTATTCACAACAGCTGGAGTCTGTTAACGGAGCACCCACTTCCAATAAGCTTGCTCGCAATGTGACGATAAACACCACTGGTCACGAGAAGGACCGATTCACCGTCATGCTCATCTACACCACAGACGGTGGCAAGCTTCCTTCATATGTCATGTTCAAGAGGAAGATAATGCCCAAAGAAAAGTTTCCAGCCAGCGTCATTGTTCGTGCACAGAAGAAGGGGTGGATAGATGAGGGACTGGTCCAGGACTGTGTGCGCACGGTCTGGAGTAGGAGGCCAGACAGTGATGTCTCCCGACAATGGAGCATGCTAGTCCGAGATGCATTCAGTTGTCACAAGACCCATGACACCAAAGCGCTGCTCCGAAAAAAAACAACACCGATCTCGTCATCGTACCAGGCGGGATGACATTGCTCCTGCAGCCCCTCGATGTGTTCATCAACAAGCCATTCAAGGATGGGTTACGTCGCTGCTGGTCCGACTGGATGAGTGGCGAGAAGACCTACACCAAGAGCGGGAGAATGAGAAAGGTCGACCTTCCGATGATCTGCGGCTGGATCGTCAAGGTGTGTGAGGAGATACCGTTGGATGCAGCATTTCTAAAACGCTGCATCTCCAACGACATGGACGGCACAGAGGACGATATCATTTGGAAGGAGGAGGCTGCAAATGACAGTGGCAGCAAGGTGGACTTACTCTACCCTGATTCGGACAGGGAGTTATGTGCCATCTTCAATGAGGAAAGCATTGACGAGGATTTCCTCGGGTTTTGCTGAAAAGCTTCATAAAACCCAAACGTCCCTTTTCAGAACCACAAATCCACAAAAAAAAAAATATATATATATATATATATATATATATATATATATATATATATATATATATATATATATATATATATATATATATATATATATATATATATATATATATATATATAATCCTGGTATGAATCCCTTTTCTTCTTTTTTCTAGAAACAAACAAAAAAAATCCTCTTTAAATTATTAAATAATAAGAAAGAAAAATAAAAACTTCTTGGTATCCTCTCCTCTCTCTTCAACTTCTTGAAAATGAGAATTTAAGACTGTTAGACGAAAGTAAGTGGATATGGGAGAAAGCATGTTCACACCTCCGTCACTTTGTTCTGTACGAAGTTAATGTCCAAACGGATTTAGATACAGATGAGAAAATAAAATGATCAATGTTTTGATTTCTTTTGAGGGTGAAAAACAAGGGTATGGTTAATACATAGTCGCAGTTTATACACCGGGAAATACGGTTCTGTTTTGTTCGGCAGAAGATCACCATGTACAGTGCTGAGAGCATGACCTCCAGTTAGGTTGCTGTGCCAATAGAAAGGTACTGTGGAAACATCGAAGCGTAACCCTGCTCGGCCGGTAGTCTAAGTCAAGTGGCTCCAGCTGTGTAAGAACTACATACAGCTCGTAGGACCTCAGAGTTATCTGTGGTCGGCTCCTTCAGGATGGTATTCGGGAGAAACTCAAATGCTTCACCTCATGGCGAACTTCGAACCCTGGGCCATAACAATATAATCACTGCCAGTCGGTCCATCTGTCCGTTTGGGGAGAAACTTCCCATTTCAGGGTGGTGCTTCCTCCATTCAGGTGGTGGCTTCAAAATCAAATCGCCGCCATTTTGTTTGCTCCATATAGCCTCTTTTGTAAGGCTTGCACTTTCTTACTCTCTCACGGCTTTATCTTAACTCTAATTCGATTTCTGATTTCATTTTTTTCATGGTCACTAAGATGGTTTCAGACTTAGTTGCAAAAATGGGAAGAACATTTGACTAAAATTAGCATTTTTTTGACAACAATGCAATTTCAGTGAAATTAAGGCCTGTAACTATAAAGGTTGTTCAGACTTCCCTCGTGACTTTATCTTAACTCTAATTCACCATCTAATAAGACTGGTGTTGGCTTAATGGTTTGGGTATCTCGCTTGGGATCCTCGAGTCCCGAGTTTGAGCCCTATTGGCTGCTGAATTAACACCAGGTGGGGTTGACTCAGCCTGTCATCCTCCTGAGGTTGGTGAAATGAGTTCCAGTGTACTGGTGGAAGGGCACAGCATCAGTGGCACAGCTGTGCTCCCAGAAATGGTTGGAGTGATGACCTGTTCAAGATTGTGCCAAATAGCCAAAGAAAAACTGTTTTGGCAGTTCCAATGCTCTGTTCAAGAGTATGGGTCCAATTCACCGTCTGATTTCATTTTTTGTAGTCGCTAAGATGGTTTATGGTTCCCTGTTGGGGAATTAGTTATAATAGCCGTTTTGAATGTATTTGTTTGGATGCAATGCGGGGAGTGGGAGACAGTGGGAAAGAATTGAGATCTTGAAGTCTCATTTTACATCAAATGGCATAAAACATTACAAACTGTATTTCACATGTGCATGGACATGTATTCACATATTATGTGAAGGAAATAAATTGTGTAAATTACATCATTTCTGGATGATGTACCAATTTTTCTGGATGCCAGTAGCAATTTTGTAAAACTCTACATGCAGCATCAAACTCAAGATGTCCAAATGACATACGTGTCTATGCCCATGGGTTTCCCCCGGGTGTCCCACTAGTCGATATAATAAAGCAGGAGTGTCTGTCTGTCTATCCGTCTGTCCCTGAACTACTCCCTCAGTTTTGGGTGATCCCCGACAAACTTTCTGTACAGCTTTTGAGGTCCCTGCACGTGTCCTAAAGTGGGTGGGAGTTTTCATAAAACTTCTCAAAACTTTTTTTTCTTTGAGATCTAGGGCTCACACCCATGGGCAGCATAGGTACCTCACCAGGATAATATATTGAGAGTGGGATAGTGTGGTGTGGGGAAATAACTGGGTGTACAAACAAGCATGTGGAGGAATGAATGGACTAAAGAAGATGGGTGGAAAGAAAGAAATAGTTGCCAAATGAACCTGTCAATGGAGAACGAAAGTTGTCTTTAACCATGAGATGAAATGGCCAGGTCTGGAAAAATAATACAAAGTGAAACCCATTGTCACCATGAAGTATTCCATCTCATTCAGGACACAGAAAGAGTTATAGCTAAGACTTCATATGATGTGAAACCTTACTACGTAGGTCCAACCCCTATTATTGTGAAACATGTTCTGCTTTCGTATAAAGTACATTTTTTTTGGATACCATGTCAAGGCTCGTGTAAGAGCTAATACACAGGAACATATAACAAGGGGGAGGGGGGAGGGGAGGGAAGCAGAGGGAGAGGGAAGCACAAAACAGTGGGGAACAGAGACAATAGGAGATATGTGGAAGGGAGAGGGATGGGGCAGGGTATATGGACGGGTTAAAGAAGATAGACATGACAGGGACTTTCAGGTCCTTACACGACAGGGACTTTCAGGATGGAAAGCAGGGAATTTCAAGGAGGTGGGTTTGGGGTGGATTAACAGGGGTAGAAAAGATCAAGGTTTTGGATGGGGGAAGCATACGGTGTTGGCACCAATAGAGCAATGGCTGCAGGGTGCATTGCTCCATAAGGGCACGACCTACGGCCTCGTCACATCACTCTTAAACCATCTTCACTAACCTCCTAGTGACAAGCTAACATAATGCTGGTGTCCTCCAGGCTCTACACATATGTCAACGAGAAGATACTGTTTGCTCGACCAACCTTTGCAAAGCTCATCGCGCTGCAGGACAATTACGTGCGCACGACAGGAGTGCCAGAGTTAGAAAATGATCAAGAACTGCATGAACAACGAGAATTCTTGGACGTTGTGTTCAAATCTCCAGTTATGAAAGCGTTGTTTGAATTCCTGCACAAGAAAGGTCTGTATGGCTGTCCATTTCACAAAACGGTCTGCAATTGTAGTTTGTCCAACCTTTGGTTGGGACAGTAGAAATTTTCATTGTCACTGTTGGTCATAAAGCAATGTTAATCGAACGTCGTCCACAGGGAAGTACAGCCTTTTGGAAGACTTCAAAGACGATGTGGAAAAGATGTGGTTTGGTTTCTACTCCAGGTCCAAAGGGGTGCTGGACTCCAGCGGATTTGAACACGTGTTTGTAGGTATGGTCCTTTTTATTCTCCCCTTTGACTACTACTACAATAGCCCCAATTACTCCTCCCTTCTTGTGTGGTTGGCGGTGCAATGTTTTGGTCAACGTATTTCATGAACCGGCTTGACAAGTCCGGAGTCAGACTGAAGGTGAATTGGGCAGGGATTTGTGATCTGGTCAGGGTGCCGGCGTGAACTCGCCTACTCTTCAACAAAGACACCGTGAGATCTTTGACGTCCACCAACGACCAGTGTTGGTGGATGGGTTGTCCAGTTGAACATCCTTCTGAGGGATGGCGCACATACTGATGCCTCACCCCGCATGTAGAACACCAGGATGACCGTTTATATCTGGGTCGGGATTCAAACCTAGTCGAGACAGCTCAAAGGAGTGTGCACATACCTTTTCATCTCCTAAACAGCTGATCGAGCTGGCAGGATATATAATGAATCAAATCAGAAATTCCTGCCCTCACTGACTGCTGAGAAGAAAATATCAATCAAGCCAACACAACCAAACAACCAACAACAGCCAAACCACCAGCACAACCCTCACCACCCAGCAAAACCTTTACCAGCAGGCACAACCCTCACCACCCAGCACAACCCTTACCACCCAGCACAACCCTCACCACCCAGCACAACCCTCACCACCCAGCAAAACCTTTACCAGCAGGCACAACCCTCACCACCCAGCACAACCCTGACCACCCAGCACAACCCTCACCACCCAGCAAAACCTTTACCAGCAGGCACAACCCTCACCACCCAGCACAACCCTTACCAGCGACCACAACCAAGCCACCCAGCACAACCTTTGCTGCCACCCCGCACAATCCTTACCACCCAGCACAACCTTTACCACACAGCACAACCCTTGCTACCCAACACAACCTTTACCACACAGCACAACCCTTGCCAAGAAACTGCTTCTGCAGCACCAACTCTGTCAAGAGCATGGTTATGCTTTGCATGATCAACAACCGAGGTAAATAAAATTGTGTAAGCAGCTGCAGTGTCACAAGCTAAATGACAAAATGTGGAAATCAGACAGCTGGAGTCAAAAGCATAAACCACAAAGTTCAGTGCCTCTCTGTTCCAACAACTATCCATACAGAGGAGTTTCTATCTAATTGCTTTACTGCACATGATGACAACTTTCCCAACTGCAAAACATGTTTGAAATGGCTTCTGTCATTATCAATGGTACCCTCGTTTAATTGGCATCAATTGCCTTCCCATAATGGCAAGTATATTGAATGGTGTCAGACATATCAGATGTCTCTAGTTCAATTAGTTTCAAGTGCCTTTGGTGATGCAGGAGAAATCAAGAAGAGCAAGGTTTCCGGTTTGCACAACTGGGTGCGTTTTTATCTGCTCGAGAAAAATAGAAAGCTGAATTACTACAGCTACAGCTTCGATGAACAGGTGAGCAGGAAGGAAGGTGAGAGTTACCTGAGATCGTTCGTGCGTTTGCTTTCCTAATTTAATGGGCTAACTTTCGTTCGTTACAATGACAACGCTCTTGAAAAGAGATAACCTGAATTTTCTGCATTCCAGGTGCAACACCGGCCTGTTTATTTCTATATCGTTGAAAGGTTCTCCTGTGTTGCCTATGTGTTGTATAGTTCAAGTACATTTCACTGTCTTTCGGAATCTCTGTAAAAATACCATAATGATAAAAGGTAAAGTGTGTGACCACTCACTTCCTGTGGTACCTACAACAAAAGTAAACAGATTGGCGATCAGTTAAATCCAAGTGACTTGAAATTATTAATTAATTATCAAATACAGATTTTTATAACCAGCTGGTATACCCATTAAAGAGGGGTGATGGGATGGCATGGGATTCGATAGGATTGGAGGGCCATTGAACATCAACAACAATCCCATGGAGTGCAACAGACAGGGCCACCAACCAGATTGCGTGTGTCATCCAGCATGGCGAAGGCTTTGAGTTTGACTGAGATGAACGGAACAAATTGAGGAGTTAAAATTAAATGTAGATGTCTCAAGTAGAATTGTAAGACTGTTAATTATGTTGACGAAGTTTGGTGACACTGTGTGAAGTAGTGAGAGAGGAGATGAGAAACAGAGAGCCACAGTCCTTTTATTTACGTATTGAAGATACGAGGCATTTTTACCCGTCATCACTTCAATGATGGATTCAATCAAAAGACATCATGTTATATTTCAAACATTCTGCTCTATTCACCCGTTTCATTTTCCCGAGTTAATCTTCCATCTGCTTGGAAGTCAGCGAACATCACCCTCACCAGACAACTTCTTATTCTTCTTAACGACCACAATTATTCCCATATTCTTGCAGAATTGGCCAGGAGGGAGTTTGGCTCAAGTTCTTCATGAACCGGCTGGCTAGGCTTGACGTGGGATCTTCGCGAAGGACACCATGGGATCTCTAACATCAACCAACTAATGGCAGCAGACAGTACGCCCAGTTTAATGATGGCACACACACCCTGCAAGTCAGGTCAAGCCGGATTAGATCTGTGGCTTGCTCCAGGTACCATGTAAACCTGCACTAATCTGTTTCATGGTCAGGTTGTCGGCAACTAAACCGTCTACCCCACCAAGTTTCCAATGGACACCAAGCAGGATTAAACACAAAATCTGTCACAGAGTGGAGGAGCTTCTTGTGAGACAACGGCCATCCATTTCTAGTACGCAACTGTGTCTGCGGACGTACACCTGCAGTTGGAATACATTTTTTTTAAGAGGTTGGTGGCAGGATTTGCATTCCGGCCACGGTAAAACCCTTCACTCGGCAGAACATTAAAAACGGAAAGAAAACTAAAAACCCACGGAATGGGAGTACTTCTTGCGCAGCTGCCCTTTGCAGGGCAGCTCACTGGATGACGGGATTGTGACAAAGCTTTCGGGACCCCCACTCTTTGATGACAGAATGAAAAACACGGGGTAACCTTCCCAGGTTAGATAGCAGTGGTGTGTCAGCGTGGTGCTGAGGTGTCGTCTACCAGACGGCTGTCTCCTTGGGTTAACCTGAGGCGGTCCCCTCGGGTGGGTGCCTGGAATGTCCTATCCCAAAGAGAGGATGATCACCCGTCTCTGTTATCATCTGAGCTCAAGCGTTTCAGCATAAGTATTGCAGCACTCTCTGAGGTTCAGAGACCGGATAGTGGTGAGATCATGGCGGATGGTTACACGTACTATTGGTCTGGTCGCTCTAATGGTTATCATGCTCAAGGAGATGCTGCAGCTGTGTCCAATAGGTTGAGTCCAATGATAATTGAGGTAACCCTGGTCAACGAGCGTATTATGAGAGGAAGGATTCGTCACTCCTTGGGTGTCATTTCCTTTGTCTCTGGATATGCTCTGACTGAGGCGAGTGATCTCAACATGAAGGATGCATTCTATGCCACGCTCGAGTCTGTGGTTGATCAGTGCCCCAGGTGAGATACTCTTCTAGTCTTGGGAGATTTCAATGCATTGACTGGAACTGATAGGGATGGTTATGAGACATGTATTGGTCCTCACGAGTCTGGAACTGTGAATCACAATAGCACTAAGTTCCTTGACTTTGCAAAAAGTCATGGACTTAGGGTGGCTGGTTCATGGTTTCAGCGCCCACAGGCTCATCACTGGACTTGGTATTCCAACACTGGTGGTGTGGCAAAGGAGATTGACCATGTGTGCGTTGATGGTCACTGGAAGATGATCCAGAGCTGCAGGGTCTACCAGAGTGCTCAGCTACTCAATACTGACGACAGGCTTGTTGTAGAACTCTGAAGTTGCAGCTTAAATCTGGGAGAATGGTACCATCCCAGCTGAGGCTGGATGTTGGCAAGCTCAGGGATGAGAGAGTAGCTGAGGAGTTTGCGAACAGGCTGAGTGGACACTTGGGGGGTCTGGGTGCTTTGGGGGGTCCTGAAGAGTTGTGGAGTGCCTTCAAGACCACCGTCCTTGATGTTGCCTGTGGATGCCTTGGAACGCACCGGAGGGCGAAGAAGAATTTTGTCTCTCAAGGGACACTGGATACCATTGACCAGAGTTGCAGGGCCAGGCTGAAGGGCAGAGCTGAGCTGGTCAGGGAGTTAAGGAGTAAAACTGTACCTGCACTGAGGGTGGACAAGGAGGCCGATGTGTGAGGAATCTGTGAAGGGGTGGAGCATCACCTCTGGTCAAGTGATTGTCATCCTGCTTAAAGGAGAATTCGCACTTTGCGTTCCTCCAAGCCCGTCCCTTGGTGTACTGCAGTTAGACCAGAGGGCGGTGGGCTCCAGACAGGGGAGTTTGAAGTGAATGGCTGCTGGGCCGGTTAGTTTGAGCGGCTGTACCAGGCTGATCCACCAGTTGTAGAGTTGGATGTCAGGTGTATTTATATCCCTATTGCTGACCCTCCCATCAATTGTGATATACCTTTGTTTGTGGAAACACAGTCTGCGGTGAACTGGTTGAAATGGGGGTAAAGCTCCTGGGAACTGTGGCATCGATGCTGAACTTCTCAAGGCTGGTGGAAAAGCTGTACTCATGTCGTTGCATGCAGTTCTGTGCTCTGTCTGGAACACAGGCATCATCCCAACTGACTGGAAGAGGGACCTTGTTCTCCCGCTATGGAAAGGGAAGGGTGACTGCCAGGACTGCAACAACGACCGAGGGGTGACGCTGCCCTCAGTACCAGGCATGGTCTTTGCTCAGATAATTATTGATAGCGTTCGCCACCATCTGCTTGAGCACCAGCATCTAGAGCAGTCAGGCTTTACACCAAAGAGGTCAATGATTGACCGTATCCTTGCTCTTCGGGTCCTCACCGAACACAGAAGAGAGTTTCGGCAGGGGCTGCTTGCAGTCTATGTTTATGTCTGCAAAGCGTTTGATTCAGTGAATCGGAATGCCCTCTGGAGTATTATTGGTCTTTGTGGAATGCCACCAAAACGGATCAATCTGATGTCTGAAATATACTCTGGACTGAGAGTGCTGTGAAATGTGGTGATACCATCTCCGACTTATTTCCAGTTGTTACTGGAGTTCATCAGGGGTGTGTATTGGCCCCCACACTTTTCAGCACTTGTATGGACTGGATTCAGGGTTGGAATGTCCAAGAGATCAAGCTGCAGTGCATTGTTTGGGAATGTCAAGATCTCTGAACTTGATTTCACAGATGATGCAGTCATCTTTGCAGAGACTCTGAAATCCTTTTGGGGGCCCTCGAGGTGCTGAATGAGGAGTTGGAGCTGCTGGGATTCCAGGTTTCCTGGGTCAAAACTAAGATCCAGGCTTTCAATGACATCTTGGATGCAGCAATCTTGTCTCCACCTGTTTGTGGTGAGGATGTTGAGGTCACGGAGAGATTCACTTACCTTGGCAGTGATATTCATGTCTCTGCTGGCTGAGAAAGAGGTCAATGAACGTCTGGGTCTTGCCTGGGGAGTCGTGGATTCACTGGATTATGGGCTGTGGTGCTGTCGGTACCTGTGCAGGAGGATGAAAGTCTGAGTCTTCAGGTCCTTGGTGCTTTCAGTCTTGCTCTACGGATGCGAGACTTGGACTCTGACCAAGGATCTGAGAAAGAGGCTTAATTTCTTTAGAATCAGGTCTCTTCGGAGAATCCTTGGCTATCGCTGTTCGGACCTTGTGTCCAAAGTGCGGTTGCTGAGAGATACTCAAATGAGATTTGTTACCTGCATCATCTGTGAGCATCAGCTGCGGCTGTATGGATTTGTGGCTCATTTTCCTGATGCTGATCCTGCTCACCAGATTCTCTCAGCGAGGGAGCTTCGTGAGTGGAGGAGGCCAATGGGCAGACTACGTGCCTCATGATTGCAACAGGTTGATCAGCATCTGAAGGAGATGGGGATGGGCCAGGCATCTGCTGGGGGGATGGCCAGACAGAAGCCCTGGAGTACCAACGGAAAGTGGACGCAGTGACGTGCTGCTCCGGCGCATGCTCCCATTCCTGACCTGACCTGACACACCCTGCCTGTGAAACCTCGAGATGACTGTTTATAGCTGGACGAGATTCAAACCCAGGTTAGACAACTTCGAGTTGGACATGCGTAACTCTAAGCCATCCTGCCACCCATCTTCTTCAGCTAACTTGCCGCTTATATATGATGGTAGGAAAAAAAATCACTTCCGCTTTGTTGTGAAGCCCAGTGTTTGGCTACTTTGGTTTTAAGTTCCACTTAAAATGAGTGAAATGAAACATTTTTAGAATTTCGAATTATTGTCACTCAGAGTTCAACATTACCATAATGTATCTTGTTAAGTTGTTTCAACTTTTTCTTTATATAACATTGGTAATACTGGCTACCACCGGGGGCGCTATATGATACACATTTACTCAGAGAGAATTGCGGTCTTCCCCCCACCTTGAACCCCCTTCCCCAGACATGCGACCCTGACAGAAACCATACTCTGGGTACTCTTAGGCAACATGAAAAAATTGGTTGGATTTGGTTGAGTCGTCGTTTTCTAGTTTTTGAAGCATATACAAACAAATCAACAAACAAATATACAAATTCTCTTTATGGCATCAATGAATATGATTTCTGCACTTATTTATAGGAGCAAGTTATATCCTTTTTTTTTGTTTATATTTTCAAAAAGTCAAAGTTGAAAGCAAGATCAGACTCAAAATGCACCATGCAAGAGATACATAGGGACAGGGAGGTGAGCGGTGGGGGAAGGGGGGGGGGGGTAAAAGTTAAACAATTGTGGTCTTTGGACCCTCCTGGAAAACTGTGAAATACAGTGTACCTGTACAACAGTCCTCTCTGCATAAATGAGTGCATAAAATTCTCACTGTGATCCACGACCCTCCCACCCTCTGCTGTACTCAGATGAAGGACTACCCAGACGTACTTGCCATGCAGTTTATGTGGGACGGCTTCTACAAGCAGGTCGGATCAGGATTTATCGGCAGTAGCCCAGAATTCGACCTTGCGATCTCCACCCTTTGCTTCATCGCACGTCCTGACCAACAGTGAAGAACAATTTTCCTTTTTGTTTAACAAATTATATCAATTTGGTACATTCTTTGCACAATATGATGAGGTATGACCAATTACACTTGGTTATCTGTGGCCACTCACCATGTGTATGAGGTCTCAAAGCCACTTGGTAAGCACAGGGTGTTGCACACCACATGATCACACTGTATGCGAAGCTGTTTTGAAAAGTAATGCCTCCTATTCTTTTTCTCCAAAACAGGTAAAGATATTCGAATGAAATTAAGACAGATACTAGTGTCAATCGTTATTCTACCACGGTGGATATTTATTTCGTATCATAATCACCACTGCGGTCCACACACATTTCTACCAGCGTTCAAGTAGTTTTGTGATGTTGTCACAATAGAACTGTACATCCTGCTGACTTAACCAACACTTCACAGTGGCCTTGACATCATCATCGGGACCAAAATGTTCTCCAATAAGGTGTTCCTTAAGCTTGAGGAAGAGATGAAAATCTGATGGAGCCAAGTCTGGGCTGATAATCCTTTGTGGTGGTACTCCATTGATCATCTCTTACTCTCAGGATCATAATGGTGCACCCAACTCTCATCTCCATTCATCTCATCTCCAGTCAGTCATCCCACCCTCATCTTCAGTGCTTCATGCTACACAGCACTGACAACAAACATCGTACCGTCCTCTTGACGAGTGTGGTACTGAGACATCTTGTGTCAGAATCATGAAACTTTGCACCCAGTGGCAGGAAGAACAAATGTGTGGAATGTGCTTTGTTTCATTCGAATATCTTTACGTTTTGAAGAAAGATAATAGGAGGCATTACTTTTCAACACACACTCGTCTGTATGAATACATATCTATAGACTATAAATGGACGAGGTGTGTGTGTGTGTGTGTGTGTGTGTGTGTGTGTGTGTGTGTGTGTGTGTGTGTGTGTGTGTGTGTGTGTGTGTGTGTGTGTGTGTGTGTGTGTGTGAGGCATGCTTTTTGTGTCGATTAATTACATACATCTATTAATTAATTACATACTATTGGGAATTTACCTTTTGACCTTTTAGACTGCTGAGACCCCTTCGACCTTTGAAGACCCCCAAGACCCCAAAAGACCTCTAATAAATATTAGGGTTCCAAGGCTTCCAGGCTGGGAAACCTATTGTTTTTGTTCAGACTAGCATAAACGCCCAAGGCCATGAAACCCGATGAAAATTTGGTCCAATGGACCAATGGGCCCCCGATTACTATAAAAGGAGCCGTGCGTGTTCCAGACTCCTCTGTACCTTTAGACCCCTTGACACCCCCAAAGACCCCTCAATACCCAAATACCGTTTAGAACCTTAAGATCCTTTTTGACCCCTAAGATCCTTAAGACCCTTCAGAACCTTTAGACCCCAAAGATCTTTTTGACCCCAAAGATCTTTTCGACCCCGAAGATGCTTTAAGACCCTGAAGACCTTTATGATGCCCAATGCCCTTTAAGACACCTTTAGACCCTCAAGACTCCAACATCTTTTTAAGACCATTTAAGACCCATAGGACTCATACAACCCTTTATATCCCAAAGAACCTTTCAACTCTATTAGACCCCTAAGACCCTTTTGTACCCCAAGACGCTGTATATCCTATAGACTCCATTAGAATCCTTAGACCTTGAAGACCTTGTGTCTGAGGACCTTATGCAGTCACACCAGCCAAAATCAAAAGGCTTCCCCATTGGTAAACCACCTTAGTACGAAGCGAAGAAGGCACAAAAAACAATTAATTTATTAATTTTCTCTATCTTTTTTTTTTTCAGGTTCTGCTAATTTTTGTTGGTCGCACAGAGAAAAGCCCCACGTGGCAAAGTGAAAACGGTGTCCATGACAACAATTTAAAATGGGATTTTTTCTGATTTTATTATTGCCAAACCTCAGGAATTTTTCAATGTATCAATTTGAAACTTACACTGCTTATTTGTATGTATGTAGCATATATGTGTATGAAATCTGGTGAAAATTAGTCAACGGTCAAGGTCAATGCCATCCAAAACATTTGGTCCCAAAACCAAATACCTTCATCTGAGTGAATTGCCATTGTCTATCAGGTAAACAATACTGATTAGGCAACAATTAGGCTGCCCACAATTTATTATGCACAACATTCAATCAGGTAAAACACTTGATGGGTGAAATTTTCCAAATGACCAAATTGCTATTTCCATGGCAACTATTGTTTATTTGGATTTTGCAAGTATCGTGCTCTGCACAGCATATATATTTTTAATTACTAACGATAGTGCATTGACTCTTCTCCTGAGCAGACCGCCATTGTCTATAAGGTAAATACGTAACACGTGTCATGGTCCATATCATCACTTTACGTTGAATTCCCGTTTCTACCAATACGCACTCCAAAAAGTTGCTCATTTGAGGTGGTATATGGAAATATATATATATATATATATATATATATATATATATATATATATATATATATATATATATGCCCGTCAGAGACGGATGCCCTGCTAGTATACATAAACTTGGCAAAACAGCTGAGTCGCAGGCTGTGATAAACCCAGAACCGGCCATTGCATAAAGCAGTATGAGCTGCTACATCGCTAAGCACCACATCATTCAGCCTACATTGCTTTACAAGTCTTTTGTTCGCAAATCCTAAGCACACCGAGTTGGGAAAGGAGTCAATGCATGGATGTGTTTACAGCTTCTAGCCATCTCTGTTAAGCAATGCCTTTTTATAGAAAATAATGGTGAAAAAGAGGAAACATTACAGCTCAGCACATGTATTTTGGTCCCAAGACCAAAGTACATGGTCAAACCAAGCTTACCAAATGAATGCACATGAACCATGGTCTGAAGGCCAAAGCTAATGGTCATACAAAACCAAATACAGCCAAGCTCACAGAACCAGAATGCATGCACATACGTTTTCTGTTTGAGGACTACTGCCTGTCATAATGACAGCACCTTCTTTGCAACAAAAAAAGGTAAAATATTAATATTGTAACAAAGCTGAGGACATGAATCTTGGCCATCAGCCAAAGTATGTACACAGTCCAACAAGGCTTGTCAAACGAGTACACGCAAGTACTTCAGTCCAAAGGTTGAAGCACCTGGTCAAACAATACCTAGAAACCTCTCCTTGGATTGAGTGGATTCCCCCAAAGATAAGGTAGTGTACTTTCCTGTGAGGGAGTATATACAAGTAATACCCCTTAACTTGAATGGTGCCTATGAACTCTCCCACCAAAGCAGAACTTTCTGCAAAGGTCCTAACCAACAGGGGGTGCCTGCCACATTTCGACCCTGTTCAAGTACCCATTACACAGTTAACAAGATCTCTAAATTTCGAATAGGAAGAAAAAGATATCAAAATTAAAGAAGCAATCTGGCTCAGTTGCTTTCTGTGGAAAACACAGAGCTACCCACTGCTGATCAGAGCCGGGGAGCCAGCAACGTGTTCGTGGATTGATTCCATTCCCAAAAGGGTGTACTCGCGATTCGCTAATAGAATATTTATAAACCCCTGAAGACCGACTGATGCTGTGGTTAGCAATTTAATGGTTGACATCATTTTATGCACTGGGCAGTTCTGGGTTTTCAGCATTAGCCATTCCCGATGGGGAAGGAGATACTATTGTAATCAGTCTATGTGTGGTTTGAGTCCCATGTAGGTGTAATGTAACACCTCTGAGTGGCCTACTTTCATATAGCACCCACTGTGTGAAAGGAGTTACCGAGGCAAATACCCTAGTGAGGCCCTGCATTGTTAACTACTCTGTCTTGCAGGTTAGAACCATCATTTCTTTATGAATAGGCAACAAAATTGTACATTTGATTTTTTTTCTCTTCTTTTAATAATATGTGTGCGTGTGCCGCAGGTGCGCCATTCAAGTGAATGGGAAAAGCATGAAAATCCAAACATACACCTGGACACATTCCTATTATGATAATGGCAAGAAATTCGTTGCATCTGCATACGTCAACGTACCATAACTGCATCCAACACCACCAGCGCGAGTGTGCACGGCTGGGCCTCGTCTCAATTTTTACAAGCTTCATCGGATTTGCTTTACTTCATTGTCTCTTCAATAATAATTAAAAAAAGACTGCTGAGCTTTTGATTTCTCAAAAATGAATGTTGTGTTGTTTGCTTACTGGAGCTTGCTTTTGATTTTGGTTGCTCCATGATGGATAATGCTTTTCGTCAGAATCTGAATTGAGCCAAGAATCCAAATTTTCACCTTTGAAGGGGAATAATATTGTTTCCATCCAGTCACACTTGCAACAAGCACGATAGGCATTATTAACGTTAAGTGTTACAACTGAAATCCTAATTTTTACAAAAAATTGTTTTTACAACCTGAGGAAATGCGAATAGACCTTATCCCCCAATGATGTCACCAAAGTGTTTATGTTGGCAAAAATGTGTAATACAGACTTTAATTCCTGGTTTAAAACTTTGAGCGGATAAGGAAGAGTGTGGAGATGGAGATCGAAGAAGAGTCGCAAGGGCTCAGAAAGGGTAGGGGAACGACGGATGGGATGTTCGTGCTGAGACGGCTGGTGGAGAAGAGGTTGGAGGTGCAAGGTGAGATGGCATTGTGATTTGTGGACCTGGGGAAGGTCTACAAAACTTTCTAAAGAGAGATGGTGATGGCGACACTGAGATGGATGGGAGTGCCGGAAGTAGAAGTTCGGTTGGTGGAAGGGTTGTACAAGGGAACGAAGGAAGGGAAGAGTCTTGGTTGATCCTGGGATGTCTTAGGAGTTCAGCGTGAACATTGGTTTGATGCAGGGAAATTATGTTAGCCCACTCATGTTTATCATAGTGATGGAGCTGGTGAGTTTGAGGGGTAGTATAGGGAGGATGATGTGTGCAGACGACCTGGCTGTTGTGGTGGAGAGTGGGTGGGAGATGCAGGAAGTGCTGGGAGAGTGGAAGGAGGAATTTTGGAAACATGAGCTGAAGATGAGAATGAAGAAGACTGAGGTGATGTGGGTCAGGCAGCAGAGAAAATAAATGAATATCAGGTTAGAGGGGAAGGAGATCAGGCAGGGAAATAGGTTTGAGTATTTGCGAAGAACAGTGACAGGAAATGGTAAGTCTGAAGCAGAGGTGTGGAGAAGGAATCATGGGGATGCAAATGCGTGGAGGGAGTAATGGCAGACAGAAAGATAAAGAAAATTGAAAGGGAAGGTTCTGATGTGTGTAATGCCAGCCTTCCTTTATGGTCTGGAGACGGTGGCACTGACAGAGAGACAACAGAGGCTGCAAGTTTGCAAAAACATTTGGGTTGGGAGGACTGCGGGAGTGAAGAGTGTGGATAGAAGGAGGATGGATGAACTGATGGAGGAGAATGGTGTGCAGATGAGTTTGATGTGGAGATTGGTGAAATTCCAACTGAGATGGGATGGGCACTTGGTGTGGATGGGGGGAGAGAGAATGGCAAAGAGAGCAGATAGCTTGAGGAAGCAAGGTAGGAGGAAAAGAGGTAAACTGTGGTTTAGATCTGAGGATTATGTGAGGAGGGATATCCGTAAGGTAGGGATGGATGGAGGGTGGAGAGAGTTGGCTCGCTGAGGTCAGGGAGAGGTGGAGGAGTATCATCGTCAAGACAGGGTGGAAGCTTGGTGTCATCAGACGTCACCCCTTATAAAGGGAAGAGGAGGAGGAGGAGGAGGAGGAGGAGGAGAAGAAAAATAACTTTACAATCCAATCGGTGGGGCATGCTTGCACATTGCAAGCAGCTACTCAGGGGCAGACATAATAAATATAAGCTTTATATATTTGATGAAATGGTTTGAGAAAGCGCTTTATATGCAAGAACAGTGAGTCAATGGTTATAAAGAGCTTTATATATTGGATTAAATAAATATATTTAAAATAATTAAATCAATAAATTTAAAGCTCATTCATCAAATATAAATAATGAAAGAAATAATTAGGTAAATAAAAAAAATTGAAATAATAAAGCATAATTGAACAAATAAAAAATATTTAAATATTTAAACAAAAGAAGTCATTAAAATAATAAATAATTAGATATAAAGAAAAACTAAATTATAAAATATTTGTAAAATATGAGGTGGAAGAGGTGCTTGATATGGTTGTCGAGCAACCAGTTCCAGCGAAAGCTCTATTGTCTTGGATCATGTGACTGACAATGAGCACACAGAGTCTGTATTGGCTGACTATTATTCAGGGATATTTTTGTTTACAGAATTTTTCTGACCATTTTGTAATTTTTCCTGGGAATTTTTCTGACCAATGGCTTGGAATTGGATCAGGATGCAAAATTTCAGCTTTCTAGCCAACCTAGACGGTAGTAAACATTTATATTGGTGAGTGAATCAATGAGTGAGTGAGTAAGTGAGTGATTGAGTCAGTGGTTAGAAAGCTTTATATATTATATTAAGACACATGTCACCAGTTATCATTACATTATGATACTTTTTGAGAACGACAATGTTTTCCCAAATGCTTGGAAAATGACAGGATTGACTATGAACAAGAAGGGTGGCCTGCTCTTTTGAATACAGCTTCGAGGGGAACCCACCTTAGAGAACCCAGCTAAGAGAACCGAGCTTAGAGATGAACCGAGCAAAGAGATGAACTGAGCTAAGATTTGAACCGAGCTTTGAGGAGAACTCAGCTTTGAAACAAACCCAGCTGAGAAAGGAACCCAGCTTAAAGGCGAACCCAGCTTAAAGGCGAACCCAGCTTCGAGGCGAACCCAGCTTCCAGCTGAACTCTGCTTCGAAGTAAAACAAGCTTAGAGACCCAGTATAGAGACGAACCCAGCTTCAAGGCGAACCCAGCTTAGAGGTGAACCCGGCTTCGAGGCAAACCCAGCTTAGAGGGGAACCCACCTTAGAGAACCCAGCTAAGAGAACCGAGCTTAGAGATGAACCGAGCTAAGAGATGAACTAAGCTAAGATTTGAACTGAGCTTTAAGGAGAACTCAGCTTTGAAACAAACCCAGCTGAGAAAGGAACCCAGCTTCGAGGCGAACCCAGCTTCCAGCTGAACTCTGCTTCGAAGTGAAACAAGCTTAGAGACCCAGCTTAGAGACGAACCCAGCTTCAAGGCGAACCCAGCTTCAAGGCGAACCCAGCTTCGAGGTGAACCCAGCTTCGAGGCGAACCCAGCTTCGAGGCGAACCCAGCTTAGAGGCAAACCCAGCTTAGAGGCAAACCCAGCTTAGAGGGCAACCCACCTTAGATAACCCAGCTAAGAGAACCGAGCTTAGAGATGAACCGAGCTAAGAGATGAACTAAGCTAAGATTTGAACCGAGCTTAGAGAAGAACCCAGCTTAGAGATGAACCCAGCTTAGAGATGAACCCAGCTGAGAGAAGAACCCAGCTTCGAGATGAACCCAGCTTAGAGATGAACCCAGCTTAGAGATGAACCCAGCTGAGAGAAGAACCCAGCTTCGAGATGAACCCAGCTTAGAGATGAACCCAGCTTTGAGACGAACCCAGCTTAGAGACGAACCCAGCTTAGAGAAGAACCCAGCTTAGAGAAGAACCCAGCTTAGAGAAGAACCCAGCTTAGAGACGAACTCAGCTTAGAGACGAACCCAGCTTAGAGACAAACTCAGCTTAGAGACGAACCCAGCTTAGAGACAAACCCAGCTTAGAGACAAACCCAGCTTAGAGGTGAACCCAACTTCGAGAACCCAGTTTAGAGATGAACCCAGCTTAGAGATGAACCGAGCTCAGAGACGAACCCAGCTTAGAGACGAACCCAGCTTAGAGACGAACCCAGCTTAGAGAAGAACCCAGCTAAGAGAAGAACCCAGCTTAGAGATGAACCCAGCTCAGAGACGAACCCAGCTTAGAGACGAACCCAGCTTAGAGAAGAACCCAGCTTAGAGACGAACCCAGCTTACAGACGAACCCAGCTTAGAGAAGAACCCAGCTTAGAGGTGAACCCAACTTCGAGAACCCAGTTTAGAGATGAACCCAGCTTAGAGATGAACCCAGCTCAGAGACGAACCCAGCTTAGAGACGAACCCAGCTTAGAGACGAACCCAGCTTAGGCCAAAAAAAAAAAAATGTTGCATTGGCGTAACCCCCCGACCCTAAAAATTCCGCTGACCCTACATTTTTTTTTTGTTTTTTTGCGATCGAAAAATTTTGCCGACACTATTTTATTGCTATTTTTGTTGTTTTGCTATCGTTTTCAAGTATCTTGTTGATTGCGATCGCGATCGCAAAAACCCGGAAGTGTTTCGGACAGAACCCGCTGACAAAAAGGGTGGTACTCGAGCCGGGGGAGATTTTGGGTGGGATTTATTAGGAAAAAAAAAAAAAAAAGATCCCGACCGACCTACCCTATTTTTCAGTGACCCGTTACGCCAATGCAACATTTTTTTTTTTTTTTTGGCCTTAGAGACGAACCCAGCTTAGAGAAGAACTCAGCTTAGAGACGAACCCAGCTTAGAGACAAACCCAGCTTAGAGACAAACCCAGCTTAGAGGTGAACCCAGCTTAGAGATGAACCCAGATCAGAGACGAACCCAGCTTAGAGACGAACCCAGCTTAGAGAAGAACCCAGCTAAGAGAAGAACCCAGCTAAGAGAAGAACCCAGCTTAGAGATGAACCCAGCTCAGAGACGAACCCAGCTTAGAGACGAACCCAGCTTAGAGAAGAACCCAGCTTAGAGACGAACCCAGCTTACAGATGAACCCAGCATAGAGAAGAACCCAGCTGAGAGAAGAACCCAGCTTAGAGACAAACCCAGCTTAGAGAAAAACCCAGCTTGGAGATGAACCCAGCTCAGAGACGAACCCAGCTTAGAGAAGAACCCAGCTTTGAGACGAACCCAGCTTTGAGACGAACCCAGCTTAGAGACGAACCCAGCTCAGAGACGAATCAAGCTTGGAGAAGAACACAGCTCAGAGACAAACCCAGCTTAGAGAATCCAGCTTAGAGATGAACCCAGCTTAGAGATGAACCCAGCTTAGAGACGAACCCAACTTAGAGAAGAACCCAGCTTAGAGAAGAACCCAGCTTAGAGACGAACCCAGCTTAGAGACGAACCCAGCTTAGAAACAAACCCAGCTTAGAGACAAACCCAGCTTAGAGGTGAACCCAACTTCGAGAACCCAGTTTAGAGATGAACCCAGCTCAGAGATGAACCCAGCTCAGAGACGAACCCAGCTTAGAGCCGAACCCAGCTTAGAGACGAACCCAGCTCAGAGACGAACCCAGCTTAGAGACGAACCCAGCTTAGAGACGAACCCAGCTTAGAGAAGAACCCAGCTTAGAGAAGAACCCAGCTTAGAGATGAACCCAGCTCAGAGACGAACCCAGCTTAGAGACGAACCCAGCTTAGAGAAGAACCCAGCTTAGAGAAGAACCCAGCTTAGAGGTGAACCCAACTTCGAGAACCCAGTTTAGAGATGAACCCAGCTTAGAGATGAACCCAGCTCAGAGACGAACCCAGCTTAGAGACGAACTCAGCTTAGAGAAGAACCCAGCTTAGAGAAGAACCCAGCTTAGAGACGAACCCATGTTAGAGATGAACCCAGCTTAGAGACAAACCCAGCTTAGAGACAAACCCAGCTTAGAGGTGAACCCAACTTCGAGAACCCAGTTTAGAGATGAACCCAGCTTAGAGATGAACCCAGCTCAGAGACGAACCCAGCTTAGAGACGAACCCAGCTTAGGCCAAAAAAAAAAAAAAATGTTGCATTGGCGTAACCCGCCCGACCCTAAAAATTCCGCCGACCCTACATTTTTTTTTTGTTTTTTTGCTATCGAAAAAATTTGCCGACACTATTTTATTACTATTTTTGTTGTTTTGCTATCGTTTTCAAGTATCTTGTTGATTGCGATCGCGATCGCAAAAACCCGGAAGTGTTTCGGACAGAACCCGCTGACAAAAAGGGTGGTACTCGAGCCGGGGGAGATTTTGGGAGGGATTTATTAGGAAAAAAAAAAAAAAAAAAAGATCCCGACCGACCTACCCTATTTTTCAGTGACCCGTTACGCCAATGCAACATTTTTTTTTTTTTTGGCCTTAGAGATGAACCCAGCTTAGAGAAGAACCCAGCTTAGAGAAGAACTCAGCTTAGAGACGAACCCAGCTTAGAGATGAACCCAGCTTAGAGACAAACCCAGCTTAGAGACAAACCCAGCTTAGAGACAAACCCAGCTTAGAGGTGAACCCAACTTCGAGAACCCAGTTTAGAGATGAACCCAGCTTAGAGACGAACCCAGCTTAGAGAAGAACCCAGCTAAGAGAAGAACCCAGCTTAGAGATGAACCCAGCTCAGAGACGAACCCAGCTTAGAGACGAACCCAGCTTAGAGAAGAACCCAGCTTAGAGACGAACCCAGCTTACAGATGAACCCAGCTTAGAGAAGAACCCAGCTGAGAGAAGAACCCAGCTTAGAGAAAAACCCAGCTTGGAGATGAACCCAGCTTGGAGATGAACCCAGCTCAGAGACGAACCCAGCTTAGAGAAGAACCCAGCTTTGAGATGAACCCAGCTTAGAGACGAACCCAGCTCAGAGACGAACCCAGCTTAGAGACGAACCCAGCTTAGAGACGAACCCAGCTTAGAGACGAATCAAGCTTGGAGAAGAACACAGCTCAGAGACAAACCCAGCTTAGAGAATCCAGCTTAGAGATGAACCCAGCTTAGAGACGAACCCAACTTAGAGAAGAACCCAGCTTAGAGAAGAACCCAGCTTAGAGACGAACCCAGCTTAGAGACGAACCCAGCTTAGAAACAAACCCAGCTTCGAGACAAACCCAGCTTAGAGGTGAACCCAACTTCGAGAACCCAGTTTAGAGATGAACCCAGCTCAGAGATGAACCCAGCTCAGAGACGAACCCAGCTTAGAGACGAACCCAGCTTAGAGACGAACCCAGCTCAGAGACGAACCCAGCTTAGAGACGAACCCAGCTTAGAGACGAACCCAGCTTAGAGAAGAACCCAGCTTAGAGAAGAACCCAGCTTAGAGATGAACCCAGCTCAGAGACGAACCCAGCTTAGAGACGAACCCAGCTTAGAGAAGAACCCAGCTTAGAGACGAACCCAGCTTACAGACGAACCCAGCTTAGAGAAGAACCCAGCTTAGAGAAGAACCCAGCTTAGAGAAAAACCCAGCTTCGAGATGAACCCAGCTTGGAGATGAACTCAGCTCAGAGACGAACCCAGCTTAGAGACGAACCCAGCTTAGAGAAGAACCCAGCTTTGAGACGAACCCAGCTTGGAGACGAACCCAGCTTAGAGAAGAACCCAGCTTTGAGACGAACCCAGCTTGGAGACGAACCCAGCTGAGAGACGAACCCAGCTTAGAGAAGAACCCAGCTTAGAGACGAACCCAGCTTAGAGACGAATAAAGCTTAGAGAAGAACCCAGCTTAGAGACAAACCCAGCTTAGAGAACCCAGCTTAGAGATGAACCCAGCTTAGAGACGAACCCAACTTAGAGAAGAACCCAGCTTAGAGACGAACCCAGCTTAGAGACGAACCCAGCTTAGAGACGAACCCAGCTTAGAGAAGAACCCAGCTCAGAGACGAACCCAGCTTAGAGGCAAACCCAGCTCAGAGACGAACCCAGCTTAGAGGCAAACCCAGCTTACAGCTGAACCCAGCGAAGAACTGAACACAGCTTCGAGGAAAACCCAGCTTCGAGAATCCACCTTCGAATCCCGATCGAGTTTTAAACTATCATCGCAGTGTTTCACAAGCAGGACGATTCAGCAATGTGTGTGCCCTCCATCGGATGGGCATTTCTTTCTTCTCCGTGTTGAGCCTGTGGTTGCTAGTTTCATCATTGTTTGAGGGCGTAGCTATGTCGCTGGTGCAATGCACCTATAACTAGTACACTGGTGCTCATTTCGCCGACCTTGGAAGGACGACAGGCTGAGTCAACCCCACCTGGTGTTAATTCAACGTGTGACAGGGGCTCAAACTCAGGACCATAAGATCTCAAGCCAGCCACCCGAACCGCTGATAAAGCCAACACCAGGCTTCGGTTGGATGTTAAACTGGGCGCCCGTCTGTCGGCATTATTTGGTGGACGTTCAAGATCCCACGGTGTACTCCACGAAAAGTAAGGGAGCTATCGCCGGCACCCTGAACAAATTAAAAAAAATTCCTGCCCGAACTACACTGCTGGGAAGGTAGTGATAGGCTCTGGGCCAGATATAGTCCACGTGCACCCCCCCCCCCCCACAACCCTTCGACCCCATATTTTTCTGAAGCCTTAGGGTCCCCTGAGCATGAATTTAACTGTTAACAGTGAATAAACTGGGTCTCACTATCCATTTTTCAACCATATCTGATAGTAGCCCTCAAAATGTCAACTTTTCCTCAGTTTCGCACATAAAAAAATCCCCTGACTGATAAGATATCTGCAGTTGCCCAATAAGCATTAATATTAACAAATTATATATCAAATGAAAGATTATCGCATGCAGATTTTCAAAATACGTAGTCATCTGTCAAATTTAATAGCGTTATGTTTGTCCCAAGAAGTGATGAAGAGGAGTACCTCGCCTTTCCTTTTGACAACTCAGATATCTGAAATAATAACGTATATTCATGCTCATTTTACCTGACACAAACAAATAAATATTTCCATGATATCACAAATTTTATTACCTTTCCATTGATACCAAAATTGTCCCACACCAACTAAAGATGTACCAGGTATTACGTCTTAAACATAAGTTCATCACTGTTGCAACACCCAACATGTAGTCACCAGTAAGACGTAAGACTGAGAAAATATTCCTTACTTCACATAAAGAATATAAATTAGAATTTATTTAAGAAAAACAATTTTAACTTACTATGTCATGTCCACAAAATGTCATTGTGCATGGATTATGCATAATATTCATTATCGCTGTCATCATCACTCTCCAATGCCTGCTCTATATCATCAAATGCATCCATATCTGAATCCTCATCAGAGTCAGTGTCGTCAGGTGTGACTTCAGCAATGTCAGCCAGCTGCCGTGGGAGGACATCTCCTTCATACCACAGAGGATCAAGGTTACCATCCTTTTCCTCCCAACCATGTCCCTGACTGGCCTTCGGAATCTGTGGTTGTGGAATATGCGCGGTCTTCCAAATCCGTACTTGATGGTTTACTCTCCGAATGTGCTAGGTAAGAGCTCGCTTACAAGGTGGTAAGTTAGCCATATCCACATTCCCTGAAGGCACAAGACGACTTTGCCTGGCACAGAGCTCGTTTATACGAATGAGTCGCAGATTATCAACTTTTGACACCTTTGACGCTCTACCGTACATGGCACACGTGAACGTGTCCAACTCATCAATGAGCTCATCAGGAATATCCCAAGCATCACCCAGTTTCTCCAGAGTAGAGATATATTTTGGAAAGCTCAGAAGAGTTTTCACAGGTTTAAGTTTGCCAATTCCTCGGAAGGCACTAGTGGTGTCACAACCACTATAAGCATGGAGTGCCATGAGAGCTGTGCACTTTTCCTGGCCAAAGTCTGTCGCTAGTTCACTGACATTTACCATCCTCTGCTTGTTGCCTTTGCCTGTGTCAAACAGGACAGTTGTACCATGAACAGAGGCAGCATAGTGTAACAGGATGAAAAACACATCTGAGTCTGGACTTTTCACTCGGACAAATTGATCGTTTCTGAGTCTAGCATACTGAACATACAGTATCATACGAGAGTCAGTTTCTTCCTGGGTTGATTTCAGCAGTGGTAGCTCCTCTCTAATTGTTGTTTGGCCATCAGCAGATGTGAGCAAATATGCGATGCCCTCACATACAAAGATCACTCGCCTTCCATGCAACCTTGATGCATAGTTATCACCACTCCAGAGCCTAAGCAGAAGTTTGATGAGCTGTATCTTGTTCTCATCATTTGACAGGAACAATTTCCAATCAGGTGGTCTCTTCGTGGCTTCACCTGTAAGTAAAAGCTCTTCTCCACAGCCCCGACGTCGCCTCTCCATCGACTTCACTGAATCAGGCAAATATTGATCAGTGCTAAATACCACATCTCCTGTTTTTCCAATGATGTCAAACACTTTGTAAGAGATCTGACTAAAATTGCTTGGTATTTCTTTCAGGTAAAAGAAGCAAGCATTGCCATCATACAGAGTCAATGTTTCATTGGTTGGTGGTACATCAGCATCATTACAATCCTTGATCAGGTTTTGAAATGCCTTTGCTTTGTCAGTCTTAGCAAGATATCCATCAGCTGGAGCGATGCTGTATGGTACGGGAGTTAATGGATATGTCAACAGTTCTTTCATATCGACTTGTGAGTCCTGGTTTTGTGACTTTACAAAGAGTTGAAAGGCTACATTACCCTGTTGCTTGTACTGTATGACCATATTCTTGGTTGTCTTCATCTTAGATACCTTGTTCATGTCACTCAGAGTTTTGAGGTTCAGTCTCTTCACAGGCTCAAAGAAATCTTTACTATTCTTCAGTCGAGCTTCAATAAATTCATCCCGTGCTTTTTCACCAACAGCTTCAGCCTTTAGAACATCGTCTGAAACAGCATCAGATGCAGCACTTCCTGATGAGAGTATCAACAATTTATCATTTGTCTCTATAGTGAAAAGATTAAGAAAACTTCCTATGGCATCTTTGGCCCTTTTCATAAGGCTGTCCAACTTCTCTGGTGGCCTCTTCATCAGCACGCAAGCATTCTTGTACAGTTTTGTACTCCGTTATGGGATGGTTAATGACTGGATAATAATCTATAGTTATCAGCTTTGTAGGAGTCTCGCCTGTCTCTGAGATGAAACCTGACCAGCCAGGAACCTGTTGTTTGTTCTTTGTCAACATCCTAATGATCATCCAAATCATTTTCACTTTAGTTGAGTGCTCCATTGCTTCTCCAGAACCTGGATAAAGTAGCTGATTAACTTTCAGCTTGGGACGCTGTCTTTTGGTGATATAGCAGTCAGGAAGTATAACTGTGTCTGTCAGATGTAGAGACCACCTTTTACCCTTCTCTTGAGAAGGCATCTCTGGGCATTTTTCAGTATCATCACCATCAACTTCTTGAAGCATGATTCCGCGGGCAGTATGGACTGACCCTTTACCTGTGAGGTCATTTATTAGTGAATCAAAGTTGTCAAACTCCGAGTGGAATACAGCGGGCCCAGATGGTGACCTGATGATCTGACTGGATAGCTGTTTTGATGACTGCATCACTGCCTCTGCTAGTGCCGTCTCCAATTCCAGCGTAAATGAATAACTCTCACAATGCCCCAACCTGTTCAAAAAAGTCACGAGTTTCTCACTCCTGTAAAGATGTCGTAGAGAAACACACATCAGGCTATGTTTTGAGAGTTTCCAAGATCCATTGGTAGCAGTGCGACAAATGTCTTACCCTATAGATTGAACAAGTCTCTGGATTCGAGGGGTAGTGGGTGTTGCCTTTCCAGTAAAAATGTAGCACAGGAGCTGTTGGAGACATCTGGGATGACATCTTCTGGTGCCATTAGATCAGAGGGACTTGGTGGCCATTTAGGATCCAGTGCCTTTGAGAAACCATCTAAAATGGACTGTCGTAATTATGTACCTGTGGTCTCAATCATATCCATTGATGCCAACTCGAAGGCATGCTTCGCTGCTGTATGGGTATCGATGTCTGAGCTGAACAAAATGTATGATTGGAACTTTCCCATGTCACAGAATGATAGCTTGTCTTTAAATGGTTCATGACTTTCAAGTTTGTGTTTAAGCTTGTGGCTCCGATAGTCTGGATTACGGTGTTCACTGTCTTCTCGGATATCAATGTATATTTTTCTCAAATCAGACAGCTTCAAAATTTTCAGATTTTGTAATACATCCTTCTGACATAAGGCTTCAAAATGCCTTCTTATGAGCTGCTTCTAAATTTATCTGATAAATTTTTGCTTCTTGATTTGTACTTTGCCATTTCTCTGGATTCTGCGTGTATTTCATGCAACAGTTCTTATGGTATTTCGCTTCACAAGCAAAGAGATCATGCCCCCTGATTCTTGTAAGAAGTTTATCATCAGTTTTCTTCTCTGCCATCTCAAGCACTGACTTCCATCCATCATATTCAAACTGGCTGAGGTCCCGGCTAGTCCAGCTACCTTTAACTTTAATCTTTTCCCGATTCTCCGAACCACAGAAAATACAGTCAGGGTTGAATATAATCTTGTCACTTGAACTTCTGCGGCTCATGCGCCGTTGTGTAACATTTGTGGTCTGTGATGACCTTGCAGTACATTTAAGCCTGTCAAGGTTCATTGTGAAACGTTTGTAACACTGCCAGTGAAAGCCATGATGCTCTCCTATCACATCAGGGATCAGGTCACGTGCTTCCTTCATCATGCGGCAAGATGATGGAGGTTGTGCCGGTCGCATTTCTTTCACCTCCTGCAGTTTGGCCAGTTTCTTTTCTCCATCCTTATCTTCTGACAGCAAGTGTAATTCAGCATATTTCAAACCCTTGACATGAACTATGCGCACAGGAACTTCAGGAGGTTCGCCACTTGTAGGTTTTCGTTTTGCTGGTGGCTCTTCCATCATGTCACTTCAATCAGATCACGTCACCTGGAAATAAATATCGATACATAAATGCATGTAGCATAGACCTTATCAGTCAGGGGGGTTTTTTCATGTGTGAAACTGACGAAAGTTAACATTTTGAGGGTATCGTCAGATATGGTTGGAAAATGGATAGTGAGTCCCAGTTTATTCACTGTTACCAGTTGAATTAATGCTCGGGGGACCCGAAGGCTTCAGAAACATATGGGGTCCAAGGGTTGTAGGGTGGGGGGGGGGTGCACGTGGACCATATCTGGCCCATGGCCTCGACAATTACCAATGAAACCACTTAGTACAAACCCCGTGTTAATGAAGGAAAACAAAAACGCGCCTTTGGGGGCAAAACCACCCCTCAACCACAAATGTAAACCCGATCCCACGGCGTCCTCTCCTGGCTCATCATGGGAATGGAAAGATGAAGGAAGAAACGCGTACACATCGCAGTTCGGCGAAATCAACGCTGACAATGATTTACATTCGCCGTCAATTAACTTTTACAATTAATATTTACAGGAAAAAAAAAAAAAGGTGAACCTTGACTGCAATCAGTTGCAGGGAGTCATCTTCTGAGGTAAAGCGATGCTTATTTTATTAAATACGTTCAACTTTGGTCTTGCCATCCACCAGGAGCCGTGCCATCGTGTTCATGCCGACATTCTCCTCAGACGATCGCACATTCATTCCCTCCTGGTGTTAAAACGGGCCACGTGTATCCCGAGCACGTGCATGTTATGTTGACGCGGCGCACGGTCAGTCTCCATGACAACCGCGAATGCGCGGCGATATTCAAAATGGCGCCGGAGTGCGTCGCCTGTGTGGTCACGTGGGCCTTGAACGCACACGGTGTGCAGATTGCCTGCGCCACTGAAGGTGGACGGACGTTGTTTTCACCCAACACCACGTGTTTGTTTGTGAGGAGGATATGATAAAGCCGTGCACGGATTCGAGAATTTTTAAATGTGAATCTTCACCGTTTGAGAGACGGGGCCTAAAAACGATGTGGAGCATGATATTTCAAAAAGTTGTGGACGAGTGATGACAAAACTTGGTGGATGAGTTGGTATCTCTTGAGATATTTATATTCTCTGAGTTGTGAATGTTATTAAGCGTCGACATGTCAATAACATATGTAGTGACTCATTAATTCATTAACTTTTTTTTATATTTATTTTGCGAATATTTGGAATAAACATGTGAACTCTTGTAGCCAATCAGTTGCATCCTTCCAGAGAGCCAATCAACGAAGGGGATGCTGAAAAGAGAACAAAGGACTCACCGACTCACACAGCCTCACCCGTGCACCCTATTACGTCACATCGTTTCTTGGCACGGGTTATGAACGTCATAAATTTAATTATTCACTCACAACGGGTCATGGACCAGATATGAGAAATCCAACCAATTATGGCTGGAATACCACTTCACCGATGACGTCATCGTTCTCACCCGACAGTGTTCTCCCCCCAGTGGGGAGTTGATGACGTATGACAAGTTTCAAAAAATTTTCGTTGAGTGGTTTTGCAGAAAATGATGTCCAATTTTTTTTTCCCTTTAATCCAACAGGACTGGCCATACATTGTGACCTATGACGTCAGAGTTAGAAATAAAATATTCTCCATAGGGAGTCCCTCCTATGTTTAAAATTTCACATCGATCGGACAAGTGGTTACAGAGAAAAACATTTTTTAAGCGAAAATATACACACACACACACACACACACACACACACACACACACACACACACACACACACACACACACACACACACACACACACACACACACACACACACACACACACACACACACATCCCCGATTGATGTTTCATTTTTTTTTCTAGAAGCACAGCTGTGCTGCTAATGCAGTGCCCCTGCTACCAGTAAGTTTGAACTAATTTTGCTGTTCACAGACTGGGTCAACCCACCTGGTGTTATTTCAACAGCATGACAAAGGCTCAAACTCAAAACCCGAAGATCTTCAGCCAGCCACCTTAATCCAGCCACCTAAATGCACCTGTTGAGCCAACACCAGGCTTACATTTCCCGCACCCGCCCAGGTTTCCTCGTAATCCCTTTAAATGAAAGAGGATATAAACAGTGGACAGGATTTTCATGAGAAATGAAGAAGACTCCAAAAGGGGAAAACAAAAAGACCAATGAATAGGGGTGAAGTGCCAGAAGAAATTGAAGAGTGCTGTATGTATGTTTATCGACATGAATGGAGTGACAACACAATCGAGAATGTGATGTCACAAATTGCGAGTTAAGTGACGTCAAATCACTGCAATGATTTTCAATCTACGTTCTTTCATCCCCCCTTTTCTCGCCAGTTTTATTTCTTTACAAAGCCAGCCGACGACTGGACGTCCTCCGTCGTACAAAGTCCTTCCTTGGCACACCTGAATTCCAATCCACCTGCAAGGCTTTCATTCACAGCGTGATGGAGTACTGCTCTCCCCTCTGGCCTGGCTGCCCTGTCTCACATCTTGCTCAGCTTGACACCGTGGAAACAAAGGCCTTCAAGATTACTGGAATCTCCCGTGCTGAAGCTGAATCCATGGGCCTATCACTTCGCCATCACAGACAGGTCGGTGATCTCTATGTCTTCCACCGCCTCCTTTCTGGCCTTGTACCATCTGCTCTTTCCGTGCCTTTTCCTCTTGCTCTCCCTCCCCCAAGATTTCTGCAGGGCGCACAGGGTCCACCATAAGCCTCCTTTTGGTGAAACTCCCAAAATCCAGAATCACTGGTCACCTCCACTCATTAATTCCTCTTTTTTTCCCACCTGTAAAAGCAACTTCCACATTCTCTTAAATCTCATTCTTCCTTGCAAGTTATCAAGACAGCTCTTCATCCCCATCTCAGATGCTCCCCCATCCAAAACCATGATCCTTTCTGCCCCATTTAACCCCCACACCACCACCTGCTTCCAAATTTACAGTTTTTCCTTCCTGGGTATTTGCTTCGTATCGATCTTGACCACCACATGCGTCCTTCCCTACTCATTCTTCCTGACACCCATTGTTTGTCCAAGTCTCCCTATACTGTACTTTGTCCTTCAACCCTGCTGTTGTTGTTCCCCCCCCCTCTCGACTGTTCCCTTTGGTCTGTTGCATCCTGATCTGTTCAGTCTTCCAGCGATTCCATGAGCCTTGGCATTGTATCCAAAAAAACAAAAATAAGAAGAATTTCAAGGTCTTTCAGAGACAATGGACAAGTCAACACAGCATATGGGATTTGAACTTGGTATTCGTGCACAAATGGGAAACTTTCCAGAAACTTAATTCAGGATCCTTTCCAGGCCCCCCACTACCTTAATTATTCTTGGAAATTAATTACAATGAATGCAGGATGGCAGGGTAGGCCATTTATTGGCGTGCTTCTCTTTCTTGTTCCTCACTCCTTTCCATGAGATTACTGTGATGTGCATCGGTCGAGATCAAGACGTGGAAAGTCAGTTTAATGGAGCCTGGCAGGGGAGCAACGTCTGGTTTTGTAACAAATGTCTTAGGAATGAAAAGCTGGAAATTTAGAAGTTGGGGGTGAGGGTGTGGGGGTTAATCAAAGCACGCCTCACTCGGCCGAGTCAAAGTGGTGTGTGGCTACAAATGCGGCCTCACACGCCAAAGCTACAATGGAGTGGCTAAGGGACAAAAAGAGAAATGTCCTTGAGTGGCCCAGTCAGAGCCCCGACCTAAATACAATCGAAAATCTGTGGCAGGACTTGAAGATTACTGTCCATCAACATTCCCTATGCAACTTGACTGAGCTTGAACAGTTTTGTACAGAAGAATGGGAAAATATAACCCAATCAAGGTGTGCAAAGTTTGGAAGCTAACAGCTTCCACCAAGAATTAACTCAGGGGGGAGTGGACACTTATCTAACCAAGATATTTTAGTTTTGTATTTTTAAATTAATTTTCTGAAATTTGTAGAACTTGTTTTTCACTTGTCAGTTGTGGGTTACGATGTGTAAATAAAGGTGTAAAAAGTCTGATTTAATTTCAGACAATAAGGCAAAAAAGGTGAACATTTTGAAAGAGGGTGTAGACTTTCTATAGGCACTGTATACATAATATCACATATATATATATATATATATATATATATATATATATATATATATATATATATATATATATATATATATATATATATATATATATATATATATATATTCCCCCATGTGGTGCTTTCTCAAGTTTGTTAATTTCTTCTTGATCGGTCACATGGTTTGGCGGCCGTTTTCAATTTACCCTAAAACCTTGAAACATCTTCTTCTCCAGAACGGCTGGTCTGATCAAGGGGAAACTTCACATACCTATTGCACATGAGTCGGGCATTTAAGTTTGTTAATTTCTAATTGATACGTCACATGGTTTGGTAGCCTTTTTGGATTCATTATAATAAAATAATTATTGCTTCTATTTGTATAATTAAACTTAATATTATATTATATAAATATATATAAATAAATAATATATATTATTTATTTATATATATTATATATAAATTCTTGCAAATTTCCTGAATAGTTGTTAGCGGTTAGCGGTTAGGGTTGCAGTTAGGGTTAGGGTTAGCGGTTAGGGTTAGGGTTAGGTTTAGGGTTAGCTGTTAGGGCTGTTTGGGCTGTTAGGCCGAGCTGTTAGGGTTAGGGTTAGCTGTCAGGGTTAGGGTTCGGGTTAGTGTTAGGGTAGCTAAGCCTAACCCTAATGCTAACCCAAACCCTAATAGCTTGGCGTAGTGGAATTTTCTTTTCGAAATTTTAATGAATTAATTAAAAATGAAAAACTGAAGTCTTGCATCAATAAGTATTCAATCCCTTTGCCATGACACTCCAAATTGAGCTCAGGTGCATCCAGTTTCCTTTGATCATCCTTGAGATGTCTCTAAAACTTGATTGGAGTCCACCTGCGGCCAATTCAATTGATAGGACACGATTTAGAGTACAAGAAAGAAACACCTTTCGACACAAGTTCCCACAGTTGACGGTGCACATCAGACCAGAAACTCTACCCTGAAGTCCAAGGAACTGTCTGAAGAACTCAGTTTTAAGATAGACGTGTGAGTTGGCAGAAATCCGGGGAAGGGAATAAAACAATTTATGGAGTGTTTAAAGTTCCCAGGAGCATCGTGTGCTCCATCATTAGGAAATGGAAAGAATATGGAACTAACCCAGACTCTTCCTCGAGCTGGCCGTCCGACCAAACTGAGCAACCAGGCAAGAAAGACCTTGTTCAGACAGGGAGATGACCAAGAACCCAATGACCACTCTGACAGAACGAGAGTTCCTTGGCTGAGATGGGAGAACCTGCCGGAAGGACAACAATCTCTGCAGCACTTCACAAATTGAGGCTTTATGGGAGAGTGGTCAGACAGACTTTTTTTAAAAAAAAAGATACAGAGTACGAGGTAAGGTGTTTTACTAAAATAGTAATGCTTTCCACTGCTTGTTGATCCTTCAATGCATTACTTCAACTTGAACAAATGGGCAAAACACACTAGTCAGATTGGTTTATTTCACATGTTAGATCATCGCATTCTCACCAAGAGGACAAATCACAAAACGAAAGAAATCCTTCAAATGAACCGCTTCGCCCTAACACTCAAACCGTTTTATTTCATCAAAATATGGCAATCTAAGGACATGTGACTATCCTGCCAAAGTACCAGGTAGAAAAAAACCTAAACAAATTTCATTGCAATCAAATGACTTTAAAAGCTGAATCTTGTCTACAGTTGTTAGAGCTATTATTTAATTATTTCCAAAACAGTTTCATGGGGGGTACCAACGCCGTTTACAAACCACATGCTTATGTACAAGAAACACCTTTTGAATGCTTAACACGGCCAAATGTCCGAGGTACGGATCCATCGGATGAAAAGGTTTGTCGGTGGAGAATGGCCAGTATTTGGGAATGGAACAAATGATAAAGTACGTGCATCAAATCAAATGATGCAAATGGCTACATTGCTCTTGCAGCAACACAGTCAAAAAAAAAAAAACGGCGGGCATTTCACACGAATATGAACCTCAATAGCTCAAATTAATTATAAAATTAAAGCAGCCAAAATAGCATTGCATTCCTTTAAAGAGGACTTCATTCCTCTTTACGTCAAAGCCAAGAGAAAGCGTTTTCAGATGATGATGATGATGACAGCATGAAGAACAGCAAGTCCCAAAATCGGACCAGAAACTAAATAAATAATGATTTGGCATTCCGCCACCGCTTTCCGATTCGTTTAGAAGGTGCAGGAATCAAACCTGTTCCACAAAGCCCGACGGGGACAAATGGCTAGTGTTGGCGTCTCAATCACTGGCGATTCGGGGCTCAGATTTCAGTTTCACTTCACCGAGGTTGTGCAACAAGAGGGGGGGGGGGAAGAAAAAGAAAAGAGCAGCTATGATTTAATAAATCCTTAAAACCAAGAAAGGAATGGCCTTGGTTTGAAGGATTTTGTGTTTTAGTGCTTCATTTAGTAATACAAGTACGTCATGTTCAAACAGTAGATAGAAAGGAAAGAAAACGAGTCGAATATTTGCCTTTTAAAACAGCTACTGTGCACAAGAAAACCCGATTTGTGATCGCAAGTCGTATTCACATTTTGTGTTGTAGTACAAGTATGTGATGTTTAAACAGCTAAGAAAACAAAAGTAATTTCAGAAAAAAAAAAAGCTACAGTATTTTGCTGGAATACAAAAGTCAGAGTGGTGGTGGGGGGGGGGGTTGGTGGGTCGATAGAAGGAGGGGGTTTACCCATGCATCGTGCTACACTTTAATACAAACAATAATAGATAGGTCACTTGCTTAAAAAAACAAAAAAAAAAAACAATGGGACTTCTGACAACCACGTCACCGAGATGCAAAAGTGTGTCCACGTGAACTGGTTAGGCAGAACTGGGTCCCTGCTTGTAGACGGCATGGTAGGCATTGCGTAGCAACACGTACGGGAAGCACGACTCAAGCAGGTCCATGGTCAGGAAAGGAGACTCCTGGACAATCTATGCAAGTGTCGAGATGAAAGCATGAGTTGGACAAAGTATAAGAATTACGATCAGCAGGACTACAACTACAACACCAACAAGGACTACTACTTTAACAGCCCTCACATTCTTGTGGGTTTAGTCTCGTTAAGTTTTTGGCCAAAGTCTTTCACAAACTGGCTGGCTTGGCATCACGCTCCACCGAAGGTAAATTGGGCAGGAATTTGTAATTTGCTCAGGGTGCCGGAGAGAACTCAACAACTCTTCGCGGAAGGTACCGCGAGATCTTTAATCATGATAGCAGGCGACACACCCAGCTTAATGTCCGTAACAAGGGACAGCCAGGTTGGGAACCGAACCCAAATGAGACAGCTCAAAGGTAAATGTGCGACCCCTGAGCCATCCTATCGGACTGACAAAGGACAAAAATGACAGCGCAATATTAAAAGCACAATGCCATTATGTTCTCACAACAACAGAAACAATCATGCATCTCGATTTGTTACATCCCATGATCCTACCAGCATTTGGGAAGTGCATTTGTTTGTTTGACTTCTATGCATTCCTAAACCACAAGACAGGACGAGAGGAAAACTGGCGATTGTACTCAGGGTGTGCACGGAAAAGTCTTAGGCATGGAAATAAACAAATAATAGCCCCCCAAGGAATTCAGGGTGGGGCGTAGGTAGTGGGAGATGCAAATTTCCTATGCAAATGTGCATCGTATAACGTCGCCTGGTGGGGTTTGGTATTACAAGTCACCCATCTGTAATTCTGGGGGTATTAACTGGTCCATAATTTTGAGAAAATTTACCCTGCAAGGATAGGCCGTTTTCTAGTTACAAATCAATTGACAAAGTTCAGGTTTCTGTGCGTTATTTCCCAGCTTAGCGAGTTGTGAGAGAGGAAACACCAGATTCCCTTTGACAAGGAAATCTGTGCAACGGTACAAGCAAGATAAACCATGGGTTACATGCATACGGCAGAAGGAAGATCGGAAAGCCAGGCCTGTGTTGTCATGACAGGCAGCTGCGAAAAATGCTTCCATTGCTTCATTTTCGATGTTTGCAGTGCAGGGTAAGTTCATACATGATGCAACATTCCATATTAGTTACCCCCCACCCCCAGCTCAAACACATTATTCCACCACTTATTGGAATCTTTCATGGATGTTGCAATTACTCTGCACATGCTGTTACGTCCTTTGTACTTGTGTGCAAACAACCTCAGCCATTACTCCTTTGTCCTTGGAGGTTATGGTTTGCAGGTAGATTTCCTTTGCATATGTATTTTGACTGTTGTAAAAGCAGATAATCACCATGGAAAGAAATAGGAGCCTAACTGTGCAATCCATACCATGTCGAGGAGCAGGTAAACAGATTCTCGGTTTCGTGTGGACATCTTGTCTGTCTCCTGGCCGATCTTCAGCAGACTGGATGAGGCAAGCTGTGGAGAAATACAAATAAATAAGCAACAAGCAACGCAGAGCCGTTGGCACAATTCAGCAGATGCATAATTATTGCAACAACAACACTGAAAGAATCAATGTGCAAACAAATGTTGAAAGTTAAGAATACAAAATTAAACAAAAATGCCACTGAAGTCACCCACATACAGTTTAGTTGGTTTAAATTAGAGTATATCTTGATTGTGATGTCGCTCAAGCTTTAAAGTTATTGGTTTTATGTAAAAGCCGAGTGCGAAGTGGGGGTGGAAAGCGGAGAGGTGAGAAAACAGCAAGTGGGGTCACGCACAGCCAGGAACTCCTTGAGTCGATCTTCAATGCTTCCTTTATGGATGGTGAAAAGCGCTGCTGCAATCTGGTTGATAGCTTTGGCAAGGCAATGAATGTTGTTAACATGGCCTGAGCACACAAACAGCACAGTGTGGGGGCGAGAAGTGTTGGAAAAAGGCAAGGGAACGACAACAAACAAGGAAAACTCGATTCTGATCAGGAACCAAAAAAAATCCGTGCAAAAAGCTGCCATTTTTGAACATCAAAGTACTGCATTGAATTGGGATTTACTTTGGCAAGGAGAGTCGAGCAGATTGCATCACATACGCACTGCAGCGTGGTAATTTGGGTTACTGATAAGAACATGACCACGTCTCGTGCGAACCGTATACAGGAGGGCCTTGCCATTCGTGGGTTTCCCTTTCGGAGATCCGCTCGATCAGGATGAATTTATTGAGGCAAGGTTTGTGGATTGCGGTCAATGTGCTCGAATAATCGCGGGTTAGCAAACTATTTTCCACATTTATTCACCGAATTAACATGAGCCGTCCGTCAACACAATACCCCCCTCAAACACCTCAACATCAGCATCAGCATCACCATCAACATTGCAATCACATTCTTGGATGAAGTTTATCATCGTTATTATTATTATTAATGGTAAGTTTCAGGATCTTAACTCAAGAAAAATCAACTTCATTTTATGTTGTTAATGAAGGAAAATAATACTTTATATGTCCTTAACTCTTTTATTCATGAAAATAAATAGCACATCAACAATGTACAAACACGTAAATTAAGGGTACAGGTTGGCAAAAAGGGATGACAAATCTCACACTCTCACTATGTCTCTTCGAAAGGACCGTTTACAAAACCCCCCCATCCACTTTCTCAACAATCCTCTGGAAGAAGTCTTTTCTTTCAAGCTTCTGGGTCTCACTATCTGCCATGACCTTTCCTGGGAAAGTCACATTTCCAACCTCGCCTCAAAAGCCAGTCGCCGACTGGGAATCCTCCGTCGTGCTAAGTCCTTCCTCGGCCCTCTTGAGCTCCTGACCACTTACAAAGCTTTTGTCCGTAGCCTGATGGAGTACTGCTCTCCCCTCTGGGCTGGTGCTCCTGCCTCCCACCTTTCTCGGCTTCACGCTGTCGAAACCAGGGCATTTAAGATCATCGGCATCTCCCGCAATGAAGCTGAGTCTTTGGGCCTCTCACTCAATCACCGCAGGTTGGTCGGTGGTCTTTCTGTCTTCTACCGACTCCTCTCCAGCCTTGCCCCCCTGCTCTCTCTGCGATTTGTCCCCACCACATTTCCGCAGGGCGCTCAAGGTCCGCCAACAACCCCTTCTGGTAAAACTACCAAAATCACGAATCACTGCTCATCTTCACTCTTTCATTCCTCTTTTGCCCGTCTTTGGAATAAACTTCCTCACTCTATTCTTTCCCATTCTTCCCTCCAGGCTTTCAAAACAGCTGTTCACCACCACCTCTTATCTTCCCCCATCCAAATCCTCGATCTTTTCTACCCCTGATAATCCACCCAAGCCCACTTCCTTCATTTCTCCTACTTTCCTTCCTGAAAGTCCCTGAAATGTCCATCTTCTCTTCGCCATGTTCCCCGTCCCATCCCCATCCCTCTCCCTTCCACAGTTCACCTAATGTGTCTGTTCCCCACTGTTTTGTCCCTTCCACTCCCGCCCCTCTTGTCTCATGCCTCCTTGCTGTGAGTTGTGTGTTAGCTCTCATATGAGCCTCGACCAAGGTATACAAAAAAAAAAAAAAAAAAAAAAAAAAAGATGCAATCTTCCACCAGTTACTACCTCCGCCACCAAAGGTGAAAGAGGTTATGTTTTCACCTCTTTCTGTCTGTTTGTGGATGGATTTGGATGAAATTTTGTGGACAGGTTGGGGGTGTGACAAGGATGAACTGATTAGATTTTGGTGAAGATCCGCATCCGGATCCGGAGACTATAATTGTTTAAGTGATTCTTAACCATTGAGAGAGCGGGCCAAAAATGATATGTAGCACGATATCTTAAAAAGTTGTGGATGGATTCGGATGAAACTTGGACAGGTTGGGTGTGCGACAAAGACAAATTGATTCGATTTTGGTGAAGATCCGAATCCTGATCTGGATACGAGAATTATTGAATTTTTAAAGTGATTCTTCACCATTGAGAGATAGGGCCAAAAACGATATCGTACTGTATTAGCATAATATTTCAAAAATGTAATTGGCTCGATATGTTCTCATGGATCAGGCACTGCGCGGCGGAGGTACGTGCTCTACCGAGTGCCCTTCTAGTTCACCGTGAGATCGTTCTGAAAGTACAACACCAAACTCGTGACTATTACTACGTATATATAAAATTTGATAAGTCAACAAATTACGGTAGTTTTCGATATTGCAGTATTTGGTGCAAGAATAATATGTTTATATATATATATATATATATATATATATATATATATATATATATATATATATATATATATATATATAATTTTACATTTTTAATTTGCCTTAAAGTCAGACACATTGTCAATGTGGTGTCAGTAGTGGGATGTTATCAAGTGCACAAAGTATCAAATACGACTTAAATTAGAAAAGCGCATACCTCCACCATGGAGGTGATCCACCAGAACACATCAGGCGGCCTAATACACTTTCTGAAATATAATGCTGTATATCGTTTTTGGCCCAATCTCTCAATGGTGAAGAATCACTTTGAAGATTAAAAAAGTTATTGTATCCAGATCTGCATTCGGATCTTCACCGAAATTGAATCAGTTCTTCCTCATCACACACACCGAACCTGTCCACCAAATTTCCTCCAAATCTGTCCACAACATTTTGAGATAACCAGTACACAAACAGACAAACAAATGAGAAAAAAATCATTCAGTGTGACACTTGGCAAAACGGAACGGTACTCGGTGGAGCGCATACCTCCACCAGGCTCAGCAGTTTACATTTTGTATCCCATCGATAGGTCGGATCTGAATCCCGTCCTTAACCAAAATCCAATCAGTTTGTGCTTGTCACCTAACCAATACATCCACCTCCTTTTGTCACAACTCATCGACAACTTTTTGAGATATCACGCTACACATAGTTTTTGGCTCCATCTCTCAATGGTGAAGAATCAGTTAAAATTTTAATAATTTTCCTATCTAGATGTGGATTCGGATCTTCACCAAAATTGAATCAATTCTTCCTAGTGGCATTCCCAACCTGTCCACCAAGTTTCGTCAGAATCCATCCACAACCTTCTGAGATATTGTGCTATCCAGTATATAGTTTTTGGCCCGACCTCTCAATGGTGAAGAATTACTTGAATAATTCTCAGATCCGGATCTCAACTAAAATCGAATCAATTAGTCATGGTCACACACCCAGCATGTCCACCAAGTTTCATCCGAATCTGTCGACAACTTTTTGAAATATAATGCAATATTGTTTTTAGCCCCATCTCTCAATGGTGAAGAATCACAAGAAAAACTATCAGATCTGGATCTGGATTCGGATCTTCACCAAAATGAAGCATTGCAGTCCTTGGCCGGTCACCTATATACACAAAAAAAATTTCAGAACGATTGCTTGAAAACTATGGCCAAAAATCGTGTGACAAAGAGAAACGCTGCAGGTTAACATACTTGGCGAAAACATTTTCGCCAAGTAACAAACCGACAGACAGGGTGAAAACATAACCTCCTTCCACCTTCGGTGGTGGAGGTAACAACGAAGATTTGGGAATACTAACCAGGGCCTTGAAATGAAAATGCAGATCATCGAAACTTACGAGTCAAAAATCACTGCAACACAACATTCTTTTTACTGGGTCAACCAAGCACCAACGATATTTCTGCAATGGACACCGCTGGGAAATAACCATACTTCTAATACAGGACTTTTGAAATGATGTAAGAATGCTAAATGAGGCCTTCTGTGCATGTGCCGTGTATGTTTACAGCGATTCCGTTCGGCTCAAAGGCCAATTTTAACCTGCCATTGCGAGCACAAAATCTGCGATTCAAATAATCTTTTAAACATAATTTTCAGCATTTCGACGATCGAGTGGCAATTTCAAAATGGTTAATAATTGTTCTGTTCCTGAACGGAAATCGGACTCATGAGAATATAGGAACATGAGAAATAAATATCTGTGGATGAGGAGTCTGGTTCCTATCATTTCCTGTTAATACAATTATGGTAGCTAGCGGCGGTCATGGTTATAACACACATACTGTCCATGAACGGACACTTCTCCTTTCACCAATAGATGCAAGAATGGAGTACAATTATTTTGTGGCCCAGGAAGCAAACTAAAAACATATATTTACAATGGTTATCACAGCCCACACAACTCCAACTACACCCCCCCCTTATCCCAAACATTAAGAGTCCTTTAAAAGTTTTTTTTTCGTCGTTTCATTTTATAATCCTTATCTGGTAGGCATGAAATATGTTTAGGCCACCCCAAATGACTTCCTCATTCGGGGTTTCTGCGCATATGTGCCAAGCAATCTGGGGCGGATTATGTCATTTCTGAAGTGCCGTAATGTTGATGCAGCTTTTGGATGGCCAGTTTCAGTGTTTTCTTCCAAACAGTCGGCTTATGATGCTGGGAACAAAGTTACAATCCCATATACTGTATATCATATTTATAGATGATGAACTGACATCCTTGTTGTTTACATTAAAATACAATGATGTCCACCAACGTATTTGTCCTTCATGCGATTTTTGTGCAAGCTCCACTTTGAGCCTTTGATAAACGTCAAAATAAAACGAGACCTTTGCGTCATGCGTGGATAAGGATGCTTACGGACATTTGCTTTGCACTAGCAAGTCATCCAGTTACCTCCCATGGAATTGCACGCTTCATAACTCACCAAACTTTCACATTCTAATTAAAGTACAAGCTAAATTTCACAAATGGTAAACAGGAAGAGGAAAACAATGAGAGAAATGCAGAGATACCTTCTAGCAGTGGACTGTACTGGGAAAGAGGATTACTCGCTAAAGTAGGCAAAGCGACAGCCACAAACACCATGAGCAGACAGGCCACCTTGTATTCTTCCTCCGGAGACAGGTTGTCTGCATGACAGTTTATGGCGGATTAATATTTGTGGTGGAGTCAACTATGCATATTTTCCTTATACGTGAAGAGTCCAAATGTTTTTGTCCTGATGACGAGGCAATTATCGTATAACAGTGCAACTTTGTATGTGTGGGACACAGCCTTTCAGGAGTATTCGTGTAAAATTACGTGTGGCTACTCCTTCTAGTAATGCGCAGGCAGCGGGAGGCTTCAGTGAAAAGGGAATGCTCAGAGTGTAGAGCAGTGATGGAGTTCCTGCATTTGCAGAGAACAAAACTCTTGCAAATCCATGAAGTAGCGAGTGTAGTTTTATGGTGATGATAGCCCCTCATATATTCTGAACCATTGTTATAAGCGATTCAAGTGTGATTGATTGAGCATTCATAACAAACCACCAGAGGAGACACCCAACAATTTCTCAAAATGAGGAAACAGTTAAAAAGGAAAAATAACAATAAAAAAAGGTTTTAAGATCATTACATTTGCATAAACTCAATTACACAGACCCTTGGAATAAACTCTGGGCCCAGTCAGTGTGAGAGATTCTTCAAAACCAAATGGAGCTCGATTATTACTGGTCTACAAATAGTAAAGCAAAGCTGGCGTCCAAAGCTATCCGCATAATGGACATCGTACATTGTTCCAAGTCACGACTTGAAAAATCAGAACTACTCATGGTGTACAAGGTCTTTACCTGTAGCTCAATGGAGGACCACTCTCCCCTATAGGCTGTGGCTCAGCATCATACCTCTCCTGAATTATGTGGAATCCAAAGCTCTTTCCCATGATGACAAAGAAGAACAATGCCTTTCACTCTCATACCGCAGACAGTTCAGTGGTCTCTCTGTTTATTTATTTTTAACCACATCTCCTCTGGTTTAGCTCCCTCTGCTCGGTCAGCCCTCCGACCATCCCTGTCGACCCGAGGATGAACGTGTTCTTCCGGTAAAACTACCCACCCCCACCCCCACCCCCGGGTTAAACTCCACAAATCCAGACTTACTGCACACCTCCACTATTCTTTTCTCCATTCTGTGAAACTGCCTACTCATTCCCACTTCACTCCGGGGTTTTAAGTCGGCTGTGCACCACCACATCACGTCACCCTCAATCCTTTATACCCCCATTGCCCCAACCTCATCCAACCCTGTTACTTGGAACCTCCTGTGTTTCATCCTCTCCTTGATCTCCTCTTTTATTGTTTGTTCATCCCTTTGCTTATGGTATAAAGTGTGGCCTCACTGACCCACTGTAAATTTGTTGCCTTTTCACCCTCCGTCGCCTCACGTTTTCCATGAGCCACGATCTTGTATCTTTTGTGATTTTTTGCAAGATAATGCACAAAGAATAAATGAATCAATCAATCAAAAAACAAATAAAATGTACAAAGGAACAACCCTGACTGCCAACACCCTTGCAAAAGGCTCACCAGAGCCAGGTGTTCCTCAGATGCTCTTGCCCTGTGCAATGCTGGGCCAACTGATCTTTTTTTTTATCATGGATAAAGTATACGATTACCACTTTAACACGCAGACCAAAAGAACAGAATGCAATATATACTAGTTTAAGAGCCAAAAGACGATTTTCATTTCGATGGCATCAGGAAACTCACCCACCACTGAGAAGAATGTGCGACACTGGTTGGAAACTACAAGGACAAGGACAAATGTCTGCCCCAAGTTTCAAATGACACAATGGCATTCCTTCATGGTCGAGAGGAGGAAGGGGGACATTTCAACTCTCCCTTTTACAAATATTGCAAAAAAAAAAGCACGAGATAAAAGGAAAAGGGATTGTGCCTGGAGTATACCCTGAGTCCTTCAAATCAATGCCCTCCCCCCCCACACCCCTCCCACTTCATTCCCTTCCCCCATGCTGCGTATGTAGTATCATGACCTCCTTTCTGAGATGTGAGTGCGAGCACAAGAGCTGGGTCAATCTCACAGGGCAACCCAGCGGCCGATGACAGCTCATAAACGCTCATTGCAACCTTCAAAATATGGGAAGAATGGAGAAGCAGGTGGGGGGGTTAGGGGGGGGGACAAAATGACGTTTCTTAGTGACATTCCATGCATAAGCTGTTATTTATACAAAAGGATCAACTTTTCTTCATCAGAAAAAAAAAAATTAAAAAAAAATTGATAAACATCAAATGCACGTCACCTCACCGTAAAAGGGTTGGTGAGCCAAATTCAAACATTGCAGTTTTATTCCTCCACGTTGATAAAACAGGTCGAAAATTATCTAAAAATCGCTCGTGTGAGGTTTATGCGACACAACAACAATTTTGATCGAGGAACATTGAATATTTTTATCTCGTTAAAATCGAAAGTCATTGGCTTTGTCATATAGTTAATATAAATCAGTTATGAATCAATCACTTTCAAAAAGTTTACATGTTTGCCCACCCGTCCCGGCATTGGGAGTGTTATCATTTTGTTTTGGCAAAACATAAAATCAAGGATTAATGATCTCACCTTGATATCTGTCTCACGAGGAATGTGATCTTTAAAATCCTCGACGGAGCTCAAGAGAAATGGGATGTGGTACGCCAGAACCTGGAAATTGAGATAACCTTTTTTCCGATGCAAAGTTTGGGCTCATGTAGGTGATAGATATATCAATAAACAAATATTTTCTTCAGAATCATCGAAAAGTTCGAATTGAAATTAACATGTTCCAGGAGGATGAAACGTGCGATAACAATGTGTTCGGAGAATTACGATTCTTGAAAAGTTCTGGTGAAGATTCTTGAGAAAAGTGAAAAAGAGAAATGAAACGACGGCTACGACACTCACGGCTGAAAAATTATCAAAAGGAGGATTTTCCAAAGTCCGTGAAGAACACCTTTGTTGGCTGAAGGGTTCCGGTTTCCTGCATGTGTGGATGTGTCTCGTTCTGCTCCACCTGCCCAACTTCCTAAGCTAAGAATACGATTCTTGTCCAACCGTTGTCTCTTGTGCCCATTCCCATGCATTTCTATCAAGTCCATGTAATCGCTCGTTTCTAGGCCTCAACCATTAATATCCCTCCCTTACTATTTCTTCCCTCCAGATTCTCTCTCCTTCTCACGCAACTCTACATTCTTCACCCCTTCCCTTCTTTTCACCCACACAAGTTCATCCAATCTCATCTGTAGCTATATCCAACGTCTCTCATTGGTACACTGAATTACGTGAGGCAGTGGCTATCAAAAACAGCATGATTAAGGCTAACCTGATTAAGGGCAACCTAAGGTCATTAATCAAAGCTCAAATCAAGTGTGTATCCATCCTCAGGTAAGCAAGAAAGCATCATCTGGTTAATCTCCAGACTGAATTCTCCAACCTCTTAACCTTCCTCAAAGTTATCGTGGCAGCTTGTTAAATCGGTCTCTGATGTGTAGTCCCCATCCATTCCCTCTCCAACTTTAAATGGCATCACACCTGACTGTGCTCATGACAAAGTAGAGAGTGTCTTAAATGTGGCGTTTACCTTCAAAGCTCATGAACCCAATCAATCCCTTTCAGTCCCAACATTCTAAGTTCATCCAGTAAAAAGTTCATCCCAGGCAGACTAATGGTTGTATATAACCCTTTATGCAGACTAATGCGACCTGGTCATCGTGATGTAAAACAAATCAAAGCGCTCACATCTCTGAGTGCATCCTGAGCGAGTGACCGGAAAGATAAAATCACACCGATTATCGTCATCCTCTTGAGCACACTGTCCACAGCTGTGAAAGAGAATGCAGATTGGAGAACAACTCGATAATTGGAAGACAAACAGAGCCAGCAGCTCGTGAACTGAAAATTCTAAGTACAGGATTCTTCTTACACTGTAGCTTCTTGAAAAGTGCAGCCATGTTTTCGGGTTTGTCAAAACTTGTGCGCATGTGAAGTAGCACTTCCATGTTCTCCATAACCAGCTTCTGCACACCCACGACAAGGAAGCCTTTCACCAAGCAACCTTTACCCTCTGGTGATATCAAAGCGTTCTTTCGATGGCTATGTTGCAATAACACAACACAGAACAAACATGTTTTCAAATTCTAATGAGCAAAACAACTATAATCTCTATCTCTATCTCACTCTATCTGCACATGCTTCCGACTCAATCCCCCAACTCCCACTTGTTTCGACGTCATGCCGTCCTCGGTGCTCGTTCAACGCACCTTGAGTTCAGCCACCTGTGAAGATATGTGCCACATGAGGCTTTCGTTGAGGAACTTCATTCCATATGGACCCAGAAGCTCTGCCAGTGCTCGCATCTCTGGAATGACAACAATGGCATTGTCACCAAACACTACAAAGCCATACTCTTAGGAAATGTCACCCGAGGGGTTCCAGGCAATAATAAACATTACTGGAAATAATTATACTTTCATATGAAATGTCCAAAGTTGAGCAAGACCACTTTTAACCTTGGCCATGACACAATATACAGAAAGTGAAAAAGACTTGTCACTAAAGACTTGAACGAACGCTCTTATGAATCTGACAATTTCAACACTGGCCATCATAATAAGGTGGATATTAAGCAAGATTACATCGTATGGTGTTTATCATTTCCACCGATGTCACCTGGCCGACAGGATGGCTGCGAGGGACGCACACTCGCCTCTCGGCTGTCTAGCCTGGATTGGAATCCCAACCCAGCTATAAACTGTCATCCCGATGTTTCACCGGCATGGTGATTAATCAATGTGTGTGCCGTCCCTCGGATGGACGTTAAACTGGGTGTCCCGTCTGCTGGCATTCGTCGGTGGACATTAAACTCAGTGTCCTTCGCGAAGAGTAGGCGAGCTATCGCTGGCACAATGCCCAAATTCCAAATTCCTACCCGAAGTAGCAGAGGGCATTGCATCAGCAGCACAGCCGCGTCTTCAGCCAATGATGCTAACCTACAGTCTTGTGCTGCATACGAACGAACAAACCGTCATCATCAGTAAAATGTGACAATCAAGAAACAAGTAAAAATGCCACAAAATAATACAACCCGATATTGTTGCTCACCAGCGATATCAGAGTACTCTTCAGCATTGAAGGTGAGTTCATTCTCAGCTGGCAAGTTGATAAAGGCTTTCATAGCCGGTGAGTAGGCAATGAGACCATTGCTCACTTGGCGCAGCAATGTCTCCAAGTACCTAGAACATTTTTTTTTTTTAAGCATCGAGAGGAAGGAAAACTTTAACATCATAGAAAATATATATATATATATATATATATATATATATATATATATATATATATATATATATATATATATATATATATATATATATATATATATATATATATATATATATATATAGGAAGCATCATGCCCTGATGGATAATGAATGTTCCACCTTTCAAATCAATATTTCATGGAGGACATGGTGAAGAGCTGAAAATATTGCAAGATCAATTGAACCACGAGATAGTTACAGATACATCGATAAATAAATAAATAAATAAAAACGAGAAGGGCACTTGGTAGAGCGCATACCTCCGTCATGTAATGCCTGATCCATGCGAACATATCGAGCCCAATACATTTTTGAAATATCATGCTGTGCAGCACTCCATCGTTTTTGGCCCTATCTCTCAATGGTGAAGAGTCACTTAAAAAAAAATTATCAGATCCGGATCTGGATCTTCACCAAAATCTAATCAGTTCGTCCTTGTCACACACCGAACCTGTCCACAAAATTTCATCTGGATCCGTCCGAATTTGCTTTTGAGATATCCTGTACATAAACAGACAAATAAACAGGCACAGACAGACAAACAGACAGAAAGGGGTGAAAACACAACCTCCTTCACCTTCTATGGCGGAGGTAATAAGAACAATAAGATAAACTCCAAGATGTAACAGATATCTGTGCGCAAGCAGAATGCTGCGTCGGTGACATAATCAGGCTGTGTCTTCAGCACGACAAGCTCACCAGTTGGTGTACAGTGTTGTGATGGTCGTTTCGCCATGGCTGTCCATGTGCTGCGTTTGCTGAAGCAGTACGTTGTTGAAGACACGGGTAATGTCTATTTGTACCATGTTCTCTATGGACTGCAGCACAGACATGTACGCCTTCACGCTCGTTAACAGCTCCGACGGCTTGGCGATTTCTTGGGTTGTTTGGTTGTACATAGTCATACCCACAATGGCCCTGTTGAACAGACACCACCAGCACCACCACCTCATGTCTTATCTTCAAACACGTGTTCGCACTAACGACCAGCAGCCACGTATGGTTACTCTCAATGGACTACCTGCATCAGCATTTTACAAAACAAGCCTCGCCCAGATAGGTTCCAGCACAATTTTCGATATTACACGCTACCAATCAGTTTGGGTTTTTTTTTTTTTTGCTCCAGGAAGGTACTGCAGCACGTACTTTGTAAAGCGGTACTCGAGGTGCAAAGCTAGGTATTCCCGTGGTGCGAACGTGTGCTCCCATACGACGATGGCAGGTGTGTGGTTGATCGCGAAGCAGAGCTCGGCCAGGGCTGTGTGCAGCTTGTCCAGGCTGGGGATGGAATTTCAAAACTCGTCCAGCAATACAACCACAAACATCATGAGAGCATACCCTGAAGAAAGCCAGCTTAAAGTCGAGTCCCACGTCACGGCAGAAAATGACACTTCTTCCCCACCCCCCTTGGCTTTTCAACCTGAAATTTTATCCGCATAGAGTAGATTCCATCATCGCACACAGACTCACAAATGTTAAACGAGATAGAGCGTTATCGACAGATTGGAGGAATCTGTACGTACTTTGTACTGAAGAGACGATCCTTACGCATGCTCTCCACACCCGGTTTCTCCTTCTCTGGCTCGCCCTTTTTTGGCGGTGCTTTCTTCGTCTTCTTGCTCACTGCCTGGCTAATAGTCTTGGCACAGTGCTTGGGGAGAAGCTGGATAAACAGGATAACATTTTGTTTAAAACTCAAATTATTGCACAAGTAGACGGGGAAAAAAACAAACAAACAAACAAACAAACAAACAAACAAAAAAACAAGAACTGTTAATGTAAACGTACTTTTAAAGTACAGTTCATGAGTTTAACATCACTATGATTATTATCCAAATAGTTGGTCTGTTTGACGTCACTCCAACTTCAAATTCAACACAGGTTGGTTTTCCCATCTGCAGCTACAACAGCCCATTTCATTTCGTTGAGCTTTCTGTAAGGTTCTGTTTCGCTCCCTTCACAGAAATCACCAAATGGTTTGTGTTTATAAAATTCCAATGTTTCACATCGACCAAGGAAGATAAAAACGTGATCACATTTTGTCTGGATAAATTAATTAGTTTGCTACCTTGGTCCCAAAAACAGAATTCGACAAATCCCTTTACCCCCCCCCCCAAAAAAAACAGGTTCCCATCATGTGCTGCCTTTTTGGCTGCTGGGTGCATCATTGGTGAGGGGCGCAGCAAAGCCGCTGATGCAGTGTCCTGATTACCAGTACACTGGTTCTCATTCTGCTGACCTGAAAAGGATGACAGGCTGAGTCAACCCCCTGGTGTTAATTCAGTGGAAAACGGAGCTCGAACTCAGGACCCTAGGATCCCAAGCCACACCCCCCCCCCCCCGAACCGCTAAGCCAACACCAGGCTCCCAAAACAGGTAACGCATTGGACATCGAGGGAAAATGTGGGAAAAGTGCACTTGCACAAAAATAATTATTTTCACAAAACTGTTTCCTTTGAGCTCCCCCCAACACAAGAGATGTCTCAGCTGATAATTATCAGAATTTCTTGAGAAGATTTCAATGTGATTCAAGCAATTTCATTGAGGGGAGGGGGTGAGGGGTTAGTAAAAGTTTAGCATGGTTGTTCACAAACTTAAGGTCATGGGAACTTTATAATGCAATAGTATGTAGGGACAGCTCGTGGCAGCTTGGAACAGGCAGCTGGTTGGAGGGTTAGTTCGAGGAGTGGGTCAAAATGAGCATTTGAAGGGAGAGGAGGCTCAAGCGGAAACTCAGAACGGGCAGCAAGTTGGCTCAAGAGAGTTTGGGAGTAGCAGCTTGGGGAGCAAGACCAAGAGTGAGACCGAGCTCAACAGCGCTGAACAAACGTGCAGACCCCGAGAGACTGCAAAGCCAGACATGGCCTGCCAGACTGATCGCATGAGGACAAAGTTTATCTTCTGTGTATAGTGACCTATCCTTATCTGAATCTTTGTCGTGTGAAAGAGATGAGGTAATGCAATAAGCCATCAAAGTTTGTGGGCATATATAGTATGAATAATAATTGACACACACGTGCCTTTTTCTTCCATGTTCTCCCCATTCCCTTTTGCCTTTGATCAGTTTATCAAAATGGTTACCATCACTGGAGTGTCTGTCTGGTGTGCGGTTTGTGATTGTGCGGTTTAAAGTCTCCGCTGATGGAAATTCGGCACGAAACCCTCGTTTGGAAGTTGTAACCATTGCAGTCAATTTCCCCCAGGGTTGGCCCGGCCCCAATTCCTAATTAACAGGGAAAATACTGACGGTGACAGATCTCAGAGTTTCTGTTTGTCAGGAACCGAAGAAAAAAAATCTGTCCAGCGTGCCTGGAGGATGACAGACGGCCTCTACAGTCAATCGGTCGCTAGATTGGTGTGGGTGGAGAATTTGACCTCGAGTCCACCACACGGTCCCACCTTTATAATATATTTATTGACAGGGGAAATCAGGTTGGAAACTTTCCACCACTCACTCACTTGATCACTCAGGGCACACTGCTCAGAGCAGATATCCGTGATGAGGTTCCGGGCCTGCTTGGCCATCTCGTCCAAGAAAAAGTTGCAAAGTGAGAGACTACGGTCACCAATGTGATGCCTCTGCAAAGAGCATCGGAGTTATGCGCTCCTGCCTACATTTCATGATCACAACCCGAACAAGCCTAATGCTTATCACACAACCTTGCATCTAATCGGGTTTACCCTGAAGACATCAAACGATAAATTGCAAGTTCGTCAATGTTCAGAGAAACAATAGCAAAAGTCGAGTAACAAGAGATCATCTCCATTCAGTGTCATTATGAAACAACGTTTGAAAAGACATCTCAGAGTGAACAGGATCCAGCATATACACAAAATACGCTTTCACACGAGTCATCACTCAGGCTCCAAAAATAAATGGTTTGCTTGCATCACATCATTAGAGTGTTCAACAGATAAGGTTATCACAGCTGTAGACTAATCATTGCCAACTTATGCCGAACCACAACTCGCCGCGAGCATGTTGGCACCAAAGCACACCTCTTCTGGGCAAAGCTCATGTGTACAGTTCATGAAGTGTGCACAGATGAGTGGGAAAGCGACCGAGTAGCGCGCTTGTGACGGCAGCTCAAGGCACTGCTGAAAGAGCTTTTCAAACGGGCGGCTGTAGAAACTGCAAAGAAGTTTTTTTTAAAGAAAAAAAAAAGAAGAATGTATTTAAAGAGCAATGTAATATGGAACACAGTAGAGAGTTTCATTTGATCCGACAAACATCTGGACCCAGACTGCCATATCTACATGATTGTAATGCTTGTGTAGCCACCTCCTACTCCCACCGCTCACCCCCCCCCCAATCCCCAAGCCAATACAATTTACCCACTACCTCCAACATGACCCATTAATAGTTTGGGATTGGCAAAATGAATAAAAAACTTCTCCAAGTGTCCTACCAGAAGGTAGATAGATCAGAGGTGTCTATGAGCATGTCATCCAGCGTGTCCACCATGCGTGTGTGAAACACCACTGTGTTCATCATGCGCCCAAGGTCCCGCTGCTCACGAAGCTGCAGTGCGGCTCGCGATATGCTCGTGTATGCCTGCGCATGTGGAAGTAGAAATTTATTATCTGGCACAAAAAAAAAACAAGCACATAGGGACATCCCTTCAAATTTCGAGGACTAAACTTCGGAGACACAAGAGAAAAGCTAACCTGCAGGCGGAACCAGTCAAGCCTCAAACCTCGAAAGTCAAACACCTCACCATCTTCGACTGCATAAAAGGGTAAGGTGGAGAGGGTTGGGTGGTGGGGGAGGGTGTGTGCGTGTGTGGGGGTGGGGGAGGGGGGGAGGGGTAGAAAGAGCAAGAAGGTTTTCCTATCTGAATATTTGTCCGACCACACGCAGACATCACATGAGGACACAAAACCCTCGTTAGGAGGTTGTAACCATTGCAGTCAATTTCCCTGTTGATTTGTGGAAATTTATGTTGTATCCTGCTCCAAAGGCATGGTGTTGCATCATGAAGCATCCCCACATTCAAATGGTGACTTTCACAGATACCACTTCGCAATAAAAGGCTTCGCCGTACACACTACGCATGAGAGATCAAACCTTACAATAAGCTTGATTGTACAGTATTCCACAATCACGAGTCAAATACGGAAACAAAACCTCGAGCATGTCATCTTCACAAGCCAACTGCTTCTTTGCTTCCTCAGAAATAAAAAAAAACAAGATCTCAGTTCGCGATTCATCATTTTTTTGGGGTAAAAACCTTGTTTCACGTTGAGGGATGTCATGGTGTTGACAAAGGAAGACATGATAACCGATTCGTCCTCGGGACACACCGAGAGGTTCTGTGCACGCACCGAGATACACAGATGTGGTGTGCACAGTGCGGGTAGGAAGATTTTTAAAAACCAAAACATTCTGCCACATTTGTACACATAAACCAGATGGCCCTTTTAAAATGCATTTTGAGACCATTCATGATTGCAAAAAGAGCAAAATTTAAGGTCACACCTGTACGAGTTCATTGAGTGCAACAGCGTCAAAGCTGTGCAGGTACTGGACGTGGTAGCGCTGAATGATCTGGCCGTACCGCCGCACAAGTGCCCGGAGCTCCTCCATCAAGAACATCAGCTCGGCTAAATGCCTGCACAGACGATATGAAATGAGGGTACAGAATACATTAGAGCTCCGTTATAAGGAACACTCATTACGAATCGTTATAATGAACAGGCAATTTTGATGCACATTTTTCCTTCAAGCACAATAATGGCCAATTGGGAACTGCAGGTTGAACTGTATAAGGAAGGTCATGTATACATGTATTTTTTTTTTTTTTTTAAAAACCCAAAAATAATTGTGGGCAGTGCCAGAGAGATTAGTGTCAGTAGGTTATCAATCTCTTTTTCATATGCAGCACATGGTTGCTGGTTTCATCACTGCCGAGGCTGCGGATGTTCCGCTGATGCAGTACCCCATCAACCAGCAGGATCTTTAACGTCAACCAACTAACGCTAACGGATGGGACGCCCAGTTCAACGTACATCCGAGGGACGGCGCACACACTAAACATGTGGACAATGACAAAATATACAGCTACTGCACAAATAGAGGAAGTCAATTACTCAAAACAAAATTATTACACAAAATGAGAGCTACAAATGCAAGGCACTTGGGACAAAGCACAAGAGTGGAATCGAAAGGAAGCAACAACAAAAATAAACAAAAACTAGAGTGAAGTCGATGGTGCGCCATCACAAAACCACATGCTTCCCACCTAAAGCAAAGTCGAGAGATGGCAAATTGTTCCACCAGGAATGACCCAATAAATTGTTTCCGTTTTGACTCATGTGACCCGAAGCCCCCACCCCTTGGGAAATGAACCAGAGAACAAATTTATATACATATCTCATCGATGTAACGCGCTGCCTGCAAAGCACCAAGATGACTGTTTCTAGTCGGGTCGGGAAGAGAACCCAGGCCAGTCAGCCCAGAGACGAGTGTATCGATCCTATCGATCTGCAATCCTATCAATCTGCCCTCTGCTGAGAGACTATAAACTGTTGTATCCTGCTCCAAAGGAATGGTGTTGCATCATGAAGCATCCCCACATCCAAATAGTGACAAGCCAGTCATCATGTCCTGGCTTCATGAGATTTTTGAAATTCATCCACTCACAGCCCTTCCACAAATCGTATATATTGAAACAGGACCGGAGTTGTCCTAACGGGATTGACCCAATCTCGCCAAAGATAAACTCCACAGGATGAGCTGTCAGTGAAAAGCGATATAGCGGACTCTTGAATTGCAATCACGGGAATCAACGTTCCTTTTTAATTTGCGCGCCAACTTTGGGATTCTTATTTTCACCAAAAATAATTTGTTGCCGGAGTCATGTCTGCAACCCAAATAACCACTACAGATAATTGAAAAAAAAAAGAAAGGAAAACAAGAACAAGTTCATTAGATTTTGGTTAAAGTCCAGATTTTGGTTAAGGTCCAGCCTATCAGTGGGAAACAAAACATAGAAAGTTCAGCTTGAGGGATGGATGTTCTCCACAGAGCACCTTTGCATTTCGGTTCTTTTATTTTTCCCCGCCTGTGGAACAAAATTTCTACATTCTCTTCAATCTCATTCCTCACCCCAAGTCTTCAAGACAGCTGTTCCCCACCATCTCAGATCATCCAGCATCCAAAACCATGATCTTTTCTACCCTCGTTGCCCTCCCCCACTTTCCAAATTTCCAGCTTTTCATTCCTGAGAGTTTGCTTCTGTGTCAATACTGTCCACCCCATGAGTCTTCCCCCACCACAAGGTCTTCCCCTAATTCTTACCTACATCCATTATTTGTCCAAGTCTCACTATTTTGCAACTCAACCCGATTGTGGGTGTGTGCCAAACCACCCTCCCCCACCCTCTACCCCCTACCCCCAATCCTTGCTCCTTGTACCAAATCCCCTAGTTGTTACATCCTGATCCATTCCATGTTCTAGCTCTTCCACGAACCTGGACTATGTGTACAAAATCATAGGTGAAAGTACAGAGGGATGGCACGAAACGACTATTCTTACATCTATTCAGAGATGGCCATCACAAAATAATAATAATAATAATTAATCCTCTTACACTCGATCACAACATCATGTGACAACACTTTTGTCACAACAGAATGCAGCATTTCATGCCATCATGATTGGTAAACACGACATCACATTTCGTGTTGATTTGTAATCAGATTCTCGAGGAACGACAACGGATTCCCAACATATTTTGACCCATGGAATCATACTATTAATTTGCAATTGGTCACTGGCTTTGACACCAAACAAATTATTAATTTGGACTCTTGGCATCAAGCTACATATATTGAAGAAACAGCTTCAAATGGAGCACCTCGCCACAATTCGAGCATTTAAATTGCATCAGATGTGGCAATAAATGTGACTTGCTGCCCCGTGCTCCGGGCGAGTGGTCCGTGCTCCGACATTCTGGCCGGGCGAGTGCCCCGGGCTCCGACATCCTGACCGGGCGAGTGCCCCGGGCTCCGACATCCTGACCGGGCGAGTGCCCCGGGCTCCGACATCCTGACCGGGCGAGTGCCCCGGGCTCCGACATCCTGACCGGGCGAGTGCCCCGGGCTCCGACATTCTGGCCGGGCGAGTGCCCCGGGCTCCGACATCCTGACCGGGCGAGTGCCCCGGGCTCCGACATCCTGACCGGGCGAGTGTCCCGGGCTCCGACATCCTGACCGGGCGAGTGCCCCGGGCTCCGACATCCTGACCGGGCGAGTGCCCCGGGCTCAGACATCCTGACCGGGCGAGTGCCCCGGGCCCCGACATCCTGACCGGGCGAGTGCCCCGGGCCCCGATATCCTGACCGGGCGAGCGGTTCGTGCTCCGTCATCCCGAGCGAGTGGTCCGTGCTCAGTCATCCCGAGCGACTGGCCCGTGCTCCGTCATCCCGAGTGACTGGCCCTTGTTCAGTCATCCCGAGTGACTGGCCTGTGCTCCGTCATCCCGCACGACTGGCCCGTGCTCCGTCATCCTGCGCGACTGGCCTGTGCTCAGTCACCCCGAGCGAGTGGCCCGTGATGAGCATGATCATGACGGCATTACAAGTTCCAAGGTGCAGAGGGAGATGGGCAATGTCCTGAAATGTTACAAGGAGGTCTACAAACAGAAAATGAAGCCAGCCACTCAAGGCTCCATTATAAAGTTCTTTTTTTTTAAAAATCCCAAGCGAATAAGCCTCCATTTCATCTTCTGAGCCTTCAACCTCAGCTGGACGGCCTGTCACACCTGAATAAGCCTTTCACAAGCAATATGTGCTGTATCCAACCCCGATCATAACAATACTTCGAAAAAGTAATTTGTTTTAACGTTTGTATTTGTTATACGATTTATTAACGCAGTGTTTACTGCTTTTTTGCCGCTCCTTGCTCCCCCACTCCTCTCTCCCCACCCTTAGTATACCCGTTGTCTGGACGGTGGTTATCTCTGGACAGACCATCCCCTCACACTGCCTTCCCTTGATGTATCTGGACGGTGGTTATGTCCAGACGTTGGTTCTGCCCGGATGAATCCGCCCTCACACTGCCTTCCCTTGCCCTCCCCTCATTATGCGTTCCATTTCCGCACCCCTCCTTGCTCACGACCCCCTCTGCCTCAATCTCCCTCCTTGCTCCCCTCCCTCTCCTCACCCAACCCTCCCTCCTCGCCTCTCCTTCTTATGCCCCCCTTAATATTCCAGTCAGAGAAGCGACAGGTTGTATTTGCTAGTTCACAAACAAAAAAAGCAATTGACAATACATAAAACTATACGCACTTATCGAGGTATTCGTTTACATATCTGAGGCACACCTCCCTTAAGATAAACAGAGTAAAAAGTGTAAGTGGACTGGAGGAGTCAATGAGAAGAAAAAACAGCAAAAAGAACAGAGGATAAATCAGATTATTTCCTGCATGAGGGGAAAACTCAGTTGTAAAAGCAAAATATAGTTGATTTGACAACTTTGTTGAGTAAGTAGCAAATTGTCACAAATTCGAAAAAGGAGACATCAACAGACAGACATTCACCTGTCCAAGGAATCCTTACTTGTCTATGTAATCCTCGTAGTTTTTGGCTTTGGGAATATTCTCCGCATGTCTCAGTAACCAGAGAATCTCATCTCGAGTGAAGGACAAGGACATGAAGACAAACAAGGCCTGGAAAGGTACAAAGAGAATCTGACTGATGGTCAACGCATTGCCATCCGAAAAGCACAAAGTTGAACATCAAGGTTCAATTTGATATCTTTGAATTTCAGTTGTCACATGAAATAAAAATGCAAATTTGTCACTCAAGACCTCCGTGATGGCGACAGCTTGCTCTTTTATTTGTGTACAAGGTCAAGGCTCGTGCTAGAGCAAGAAGAAGAAGAGAGAGGGGCAGAGAGAGAGAGAGAGAGGCAGAGAGAGAGGCAGAGAGAGAGGCAGAGAGAGAGGCAGAGAGAGAGGCAGAGAGAGAGGCAGAGAGAGAGAGAGAGAGAGAGAGAGAGAGAGAGAGAGAGAGAGAGAGAGAGAGAGAGAGAGAGAGAGAGAGAGAGAGAGAGAGAGAGACAGATAGAGAGAGACAGATAGAGAGAGACAGATAGAGACAGAGAGAGACAGAGAGAGACAGAGAGAGACAGAGAGAGACAGAGAGAGACAGAGAGAGACAGAGAGAGGGAAAGAGAGGGACAGAGAGAGAGAGGGACAGAGAGAGAGAGAGAGAGAGAGAGAGAGAGAGAGAGAGAGAGAGAGAGAGAGAGAGAGAGAGAGAGAGAGAGAGACAGAGAGACAGAGACAGAGACAGAGAGAGACAGAGAGGCAGAGAGAGACAGAGAGGCAGAGAGGCAGAGAGGCAGAGAGAGAGAGAGACAGACAGAGAGAGACAGAGTGAGACAGAGAGAGACAGAGAGAGACAGAGAGAGACAGAGACAGAGACAGAGACAGAGACAGAGACAGAGAGACAGAGAGACAGAGAGACAGAGAGACAGAGAGACAAAGAAACAGAGAGACAGAGAGACAGAGAGACAGAGAGACAGAGACAGAGAGAGAGAGAGAGAGAGAGAGAGAGAGAGACAGAGACAGAGAGACAGAGAGAGAGAGAGAGAATTTATTTATAGGGAGAATAAATTCTGAATCAAAATATTGTCATTTAGAGCATTTATTTGCAGAAAATGACAACTGGTGAAAATAACAACAAAGATTCAGTGTTTTCAGACCTCAAATAATACAAACAAAACAAGTTCATATTCATTTTTAAACAACATAATACTCATGTTTTAACTTAGGAAGAGTTCAGAAATCAATATTTTGTGGAATAACCCCGATTTTCAATCACAGCTTTCATGCATCTTGGCATGCTCTCCACCAGTCTTTCACATTGCTGTTGGGTGACTTTATGCCACTCCTGGCGCAACAATTCAAGCAGCTCGGATTTGTTTGATGGCTTGTGACCATCCATCTTCCTCTTGATCACATTCCAGAGGTTTTCAATGGGGTTCAGGTCTGGAAATTGGGCTGGCCATGACAGGGTCTTGATCTGATGGTCCTCCATCCACACCTTGATTGACCTGGCGATGTGGCAAGGGGCATTTTCCTGCTTGAAAAACCAATCCTCAGAGTTGGGGAACATTGTCAGAGCAGAAGGAACCAAGTGTTCTTCCAGGACAACCTTGTACGTGGCTTGATTCATGAGTCCTTCACAAAGACAAATCTGCCCGATTCCAGCCTTGCTGAAGCACCCCCAGATCATCACCGATCCTCCACCAAATTTCACAGTGGATGCGAGACACTGTGGCTTGTAGACCTCTCCAGGTCTCCATCTAACCATTAGATGACCAGGTGTTGGGCAAAGCTGAAAATTGAACTCATCAGAGAAGATGACCTTACTCCAGTCCTCTACGGTCCAATCCTTATGGTCTTTTGCAAACCTCAGCCTGGCTCTTCTTTGCTTCTCATTGATGAAGGGCGTTTTTCTAGCTTTGCACGACTTCAGCCCTGTGCCGAGGAGCCTGTTTTGAACCGTCCTTTCCGTGCACTTCACCCCAGCTGCCGTTTGCCATTCTTTTTGTCGGTCACTTGATGTCATCCTCCGGTTGTTGAGTGACATTCGGATGAGTTGGCGGTCATCCCGGTCAGTGGAAAGTCGTTTTCGCCCTCTGCCAGTCTGTAGCTTTGTTGTCCCCAATGTCTGCTGCTTGACCTTGTTCTTATGAACCGCCGTCTTTGAAATTTTAAGGATGGAAGCAACGTGACACTCACTGTATCCCTCTGCCAGTAAAGCCAGAATTGAACCCTTCTTTTCCTCACTCAAAACTTTTCTTTTAAACTCTTTTGGCATGGTCAATAGTTATTTTTTTGATTGCAATTACTTTTGAGGTACTACTAGCACTGTTTTTGCCATCCAGCTGGTCCTATTGCAAGAGGATAGTGATGACCACAGCAGTGGTTTTTATACTTTTCCTTGTTAAACAAGATTCGGTTCAGGTGATCACCTAATCAGTACCTCACTAAGTAGAATGAGGTGTGCCTGTGTTGGAATTCAACAGACACTGGAATGGAATGGCTGCCATACATGTGGAGATGCTGATTTAAAATTTTTTTGTAGTGGTCTCTGATTTTTTTTTTCCAGAGCTGTATATATATAATCGCAAAAAAATAAAATGTGGAAGTTTTCCACTGTAGATGGTGTCTTCTACACCACCTTATTTAACACGTTACATTAGTTCTTTGTGCTTGGAGTTTGGGTCCTTGATGATGTCCTAAAAACCAAGGTTCTTGTTTGAAATTATTTTCAATTTTGTTTGACTGCCAGGCAGGCAGACAAAGTTAAAAAAGACAAACAAACTCTGTGCGCATGTGTGATCAGGACAATTTCAGAGACAAAGTACCAGATATTGGCAGGTTTGTATTCCGATTCGTATTCAAAATACAACATTCAATTTAAATAAGTTGTGTCGAGACACGGACAGAGAGACAAATAAACGTGAACAAATTGCTTCACCCCGCTTTTAGCTTTGCATGTGCCAAGTAACAATGGAGAAATAAGCACAGTTCAAGGGATTTTAACCTGACATCCCATCATCATGAGGCATTTGCTCAGATAGGAAGCTAAAATACACCAATCCAAATTCTGACTTCGATAGATCAAAACAAATCAATTTTACTTTCAAAAGTTCTTACAACGGTTTATTGATGCCTTCAGGAAGCTATTTAAAATAATTACAATGCAAGAAACTTTCAAAATTGACCCAATTAAATCACTTATAGCTGCAATTGACCAACTACAGGATAACCAAATTGGTTTTTATTGTAACTCAAATAAAAGACTTGCACCTCATTGAAAATTCACATCAAGTGTTTCAAAGAACCCCCGCCCCCATCCCACTCATAAAAAAAAACCTTAGGGCCGAGGAGTCCTGGCTGGTCGGCAAGCACAGTTGAAAGTTCCAAAAGCGCACTGCGTAGGAACCGCCGTCGCTCCCTGTGCACTGGTCCTCTGCAGAAAGAAATAAAATAATTAAACTCAAAATGATAAGCAAATAAAGAAAAGATAGCTGTAAAGGCACAGTGAGTGACTGTTGTTACTACTACAAGCAAGCTTACATTTGCCCATCTCCTTACATACAAGTGTACTCACGCGTGGGCGAGTGCATATTCTCGGCTTTCTCGCACCTCTGTCGCTCGTTTGCTACATCTGCAACGGTCATAGGTCACATAACCAGATGACGAAGGTGAGCAACGTTTGGATTGGCACACGCCGTGACAAATCAAAAGCTCCAGCGTACCCCTTGATATTCAGCAAAAGCTCCTCAATGATCTTGTGGAATTGAAACACCTCGTCCCGAAAGAGCGTCACGCAAAAGCTCGAGTTCAGAGCCATGCGCCAGAGCGAGAGCGCCGTTGAGTCGGAGTTCAAGCTTCCGTGGCATAGAAGGAATCCAACTGGGGAAAGAGGACAGGGCAGGTAGAAGGAATTAAAAGAACAATAACATGAATGACAATTATCGAGAAAGATGTTTTGTTTTTGCTGCACAAAAAAGTTGCAGATAAGCCAACAACAACAACTTACAGATAATCCACTTTTCCATGACATCCAGGGACAAATATTCACATGGCATCTGTAAAAAGAAACAAAAAATAAAATATACCAACATATTGAAAATAATGACAAATTACACATGTATATTGAAAAATAAAATAAAAACAAGCAGCACAAGTCTCATCAAGCTGAGAAACTGATGCATCTCAGCCTCAGTGAGAAGCAATTATTAGCTCACCTGGACTTTCGTCAGGAGAGCTAATGCGATCGAGCAATGTCCGTCGGTGAGTGTGTGAGTGAGCAAGTCCGTCCGAAAACACGTCATTATCGCTTGAACCAAACACAGTTTTGATGAAACTTGGCCACAAGCTTCATATCTAATGCCTAACAAAGGTGTATTGACCGCATAAAAATTTACGCTCATTAAAGGAGTCAAACTGGGGAGGGACGGGGGGGGTTCAACCCCCCATAATAGGTATTTGCTCTCTTCTCCGAAACTACACACAATTTCAATGAAACTTGACCACAACATTCATGATGTGCTCAAGTTTGTTCATGGCATTAACAAAAACAAACAAAACTAGAACTGCCACTTTATAACTGCTGGCAGTGATGACCGGGTACCCAGTCCGTCCGCCTTTGACACAACTGATACAACATGAGACTTAAATCATAGTCGCAAAGTTTCGCATTTATCGGATAAGCGGTGCCGGAGAAAACATTATTTAATGGTGATACAAACACAGGCCTGCTTCGAGACGGCGCGGAACAGACGAGTTACGAACCGGGCAGCACAAAGCGGTCAATTTCCTTATTACTGGCGAACAGATTCAAATAATTAAATAATTCTGGCTGCCAAACCGCATGACTGATCAGGTTGAAATTTTAAACGTTTGTTTCACATGTCGGCTAAATTACAAATGTGAAGTTTCGTATATATAGAAGCAGTGGTTCCAGAGTAAACATTAATTAATATTTATCCTTCAATCCAAGATCGCGGCCAAACCATGTGACTTATGACGTCATAATTTTCAGCACATTGGCAAACACGAACGTAGACGATAAGCGCAAATTTTCGCTTCGCTAGGTTAAGCAGTTCCAGAGAAAACATTATTTAATATTTTCTTAAAACCAACATGGCTGCCAAACCCTGGGCCCGATCCCGTTGAAATTTCAAACCCTCATTCCGCATGAATGTTCCACCATAAAGGTGATGTTTCACCTTTATTGATGCAGTAGTTCCAGAGTAAACATTAATTAATATTTTTCCTTCAATCCACTATGGCTGCCAAACGTTGCGTCGTACCTCAAAAGGGGTTGAGAACTTTTTATTTGTCATGGAGAGGCGGTCATAGTGGTGGAATTTCGCCTGGATCTGTTCAGTGGTTTTAGAGAAAAAGACGTTTAAAGATATTATTTTTCAATCCAAGATGGCTGACGAACCATGTGACCTATGACATCACAAATTTATATTCTGCATCCAACTTGCTATTGGAACACGTTTGGGAAGTTTTGTGTAAATCGGTAAAGGTGCGTTTTTCTATCCAAGATGGCCGCCAAACCATGTGACGTGTGACGTCATAATTTTTACCACGCGTGCACACACGATGGTAGATTATACTTGCAAACGTTCGATTTGTTAGGTTAAGCGGTTCCAGAGAAAACATTATTTAATATTTTTCTTAAATCCAACATGGCGGCCAAACCGTGTGACTTATCAATTCGAAATTAACAAACTTATATCGCCTACCTGTCCCGAATATAGTTCTGAAATCTCCCCTTCCTCGGACCAGCGCTTCTGGAGAAGAAGATATTTGAAGGTTTTAGGGTTTTTTCAAGATGGCCACCAAACCATGTGACCGATCAAGAAGAAATTAACAAACTTAGGAAAGGACCTCATGGGGAATATATGTGTGAAGTTTCGTCTTAATCTGTCTTGCCCTTCTGGAGAAGAAGATTTTAAAAATTTATTCATTTTCAATCCAAGACGGCTGCCGAACCTTGTGACCTCTGATATCATAAATTTAAATTCTGCTTTCCACCGTCGACCCGAACAAGTGTGTGAAGTTTCGTGTAAATCGGATAAGGTCTATTTTTCTATCCAAGATGGCCGCCAAACCATGTGACTTCTGAGGTAAAAAATTTTTATCATGTATGCAGAGTTGAGGGAGGAAGGCACTTGCAAATTTTCGCTTCGATGGCTTATGAAATATCAGAGAAAACATTATTTAATATTTTTCTTAAATCCAACATGGCGGCCAAACCATGTGACCTATCACTTCGAAATTAACAAACTTGCATCGCATACATTTCACGAATATAGTTCTGAAATCTCGCCTTCATTGGACCAGCACTTCTGGAGAAGAAGATGTTTGAAGGTTTTAGGGTTTTTTCAAGATGGCCGCCAAACCATGTGACGTATCAACAACAAATTAACAAACTTGAAAGAGGACCTCAGGGGGAATGTGCCTGTAAAGTTTCGCCTCAATCTGCACAGCCGTTCTGGAGAAGAAGATTTTTTTTAAAAAAAAACACTAAAAAACAAGATGGCGGCCGAAATACGTCATCGATGACGTCAAGAAAAACATTTTCGTCGGTGATTTTAGGCATAGATGATGCTCAAAATTTTTCAGATTTTTCCTATACAGCGTTCTACTTGACGAATTTTCACCAGTATATCGCTTCACCTATGACGTCACGAAAAATCACACGTGTTCCCCATAGGGAGCTTAGTAAAATGTATCAAACGAAAAATTTTTCCATTGCACGGTTTCCGAGATACAGATGTCCAAAGTTTATCGCTTTTTTCAAGATGGCGACCGTACCACGTGACCAATGACGTCATAATTATAACGTGATTGTGCTATCAAAAAAGATACATACTATGGTGAAAATTTCCTGTCGATCGGACTTAGTGTTCCAGAGAAAATGATTTTTAAAGCGAAAAAGGGTGCAAAATGCCGGCGGAAAAATAATAATAAACAGAAGAAAAACAATAGGGTACCCTGTACTGACAGGGTACCCTAATAAATATATATATATATATATATATATATATATATATATATATATATATATATATATATATATATATATATTGTGGAGTAGTGGCCCTCCGGACAAAATAAATATATATGCCCTCCGGACACTACATATATATCTCTCCCAGGGTCTAAGGGGGTCTGTGGGGGGGGGGGGGGGTTGAGTGACTTGCTTCTGATCCAGGTGAGCTTCAGGACACACGGTCCTTTTTTGTAGAAATGTCCACTTACACATCACATCATATGAAAGAAGGGCACATCTTTGACACCTCCCTTTAGCCCATGTAGATATCAATGTATTCTCTTTATCCTTCTATCCCTTCCAAAACTTTCCTTTTTGCTCCTCTATTGTCAAAATCCCAATAATTTTTTCTTTCTTTGCAAAATTTTTGACAAAACCTAGGCTCATGAAAAAGCAAGAAAAGGAGAACAGAAGTATGAAATACTGAGTGGGGCAATGGGTAAACAACGAGACACAAAAAGGAAGGGGGATGAGGGAAAGCAAGAGAATAAGAGAAACAAACAGACAGACTAGAACTGCACTTGGAAGAGCGCTTCCCTCTGCCAGGCTGAATAGTTTACATTTTGTATCCCACCGATAGGCCGGAACTGTATCCGGACCTGAACCAAAATCGAATCGGCTTGTTCTCGTCATCTAATATACTTATCCACATCGTTTTGTCAACTCATTCACAACTTTATGAGATATTGTGCAATACATCGTTTTTGGAATCATCTCTCAATGGTGAAGAATCACTTGCAAAATTAAAAATATTCCTGCATCCAGATCTTCACCAGAACTGAATAAATTGGTCCTCGTCACACACCTAACCTGGCCACCAAATTTCGTCCAAATCCGTCCATAAATTTTTGAAATATCTTGCTATTTAACGTTTTTGGCCACATCTCTCAATGGTGAAGAATCACTCTATGAAAATGTAAAAGTTTCTCGTATCCAGATCTGGATCTTCACCAAAATTGAATCATTTTGTCCTTGTCACACACCCAACCAGGCCACCAAGTTTCATCTGGTCCATCCACAACTTTTTGAGATATTCTGCTCACAGACAAATAGACAGACAAACAGGGGTGAAAACATAACCTCCATCCACCTTTGGTTGCAGAGGTACTGACACCTGAAGAAATCCTTCAACTTGTACTATACTTTGACATAACACTGACAGACAAAATTCAAAAAAAAATTATAAATAAGTACTCACATAACCAAGGCAGGTGATCCAAAAACAACCAACCATTCTTCAGACAAACTTGGACATCAAAAAAAAATAAAAAATTCTACCAACACGCAATAATTACAATGAAAACAAGAAAAAGAGCAATCGGAGATTGCAGACTCTCACCAAGACTTCTTTTGAGTGGTGTATTTTTATGTTTTAGGGTAAATCCAATATGGTTGCCAAACCATGTGACCAATGACATCATATATGTGAAACTTTTGTTCCTCATGGACAGGCAGTCATACGTGTAAAGTTTCACCTCGATCTGCTCAGCCACTTCAGAGAAGAAATTTTTTTTCAAGTGAAAAAAAAACAAAAAAAAACAATATAGCTGCCGAATCAAGGGTGTCATGAATTTTTTTTTCTGTGGACAATTTCATCCCAATATGACCCTCAAAATTTTTCATACTGAGCAGATGTGGCGCTCTACATATGCAATTATGACGTCATAACGAGGACACCTATGACGTCATTAAAAAAAAAATCACTAATTCCCCATGAGTACTTGCGATGTGCCAAGTTGAATTTTTTTTCCTCGGTGCAGTTTCAGAGATGGAAGTCCAAAGTTTTTGTGTTTTTCCAATATGGCTGCCACACCATGTGACCTATGTCATCATAATTATCATTAAAATATCCTCCATGAGTAGTCACACCAATGGTGAAAATTTCATCTCAATCTGACAAGCGATTGCAGAAGATAAAAAAAAACACAAAAGTGTGTGCAGACAAACAGACAAATGGAATACCCTCTCCTTTGGCGAGGGTAACAATTAATTGGCCATTGCAATGGACTGCCGACTGATTAAATGGCCCTTCAGATCATCAGCTCGGAACTGTTCCTCATCGGGGTTTCACCACTTTAATTCCCGAACCTCTCTGAATAATTACAATGCAAACAATTAATTGGCCATTGTAATGGAGTGCCCGACCGATTCAATGGCTCTTCGGATAATCAGCTCGGAACTGTTCCCCATTGGGGTTTTGACCCATTAATACCAACGCCTCTCTGAACAGGAGGTCCACAACCTTACTTGCAAGATAAATAATGACAGAGAAAGAGATAAAGAGAGCGAGGGAAAGAGAGAGAGAGAGCGAGGGAAAGAGAGAGAGAGAGAGAGAGAGAGAGAGAGAGAGAGAGAGAGAGAGAGAGAGAGAGAGAGAGAGAGAGAGAGGAGACAGGGAGAAAGAGAGAGAGGAGATAGGAGAGAAAGAGAAAGAGAGAGGAGACAGGGAGAAAGAGAGAGGAGACAGGAGAGAAAGAGAGAGAGAGGAGACAGTGAGAAAGAGAGAAAGAGAGAAAGAGAAAGAGAGACTTTTATGTCCTTTTATTTAAAATGTATAAAGGATAAAAATTCAATCCAACAAAGCAAAGAATTATATACAAGAGTGGAAAAAAAAAGAAGAGAAGAAACCAATTCAATTTTCAAGTAATCGATAAAGCATTGATAACAGTTTATACACAAGGAACAACCCCCAAAAAATACATTAGAGAGAGGAGAAGAAGATGATAAGAAGGGAGAAAGCAACACAGGCTCCACACGTACCGCCGGAGACTGAGCAACAGCCCCTTGCGTTTGCACGTGCGTGCCAAGCGAGAGAGCGAGAGCGAGAGCGAGAGCGAGAGACTTCTCCCCTTTGTTACGAGAAAATTCAAGTTTCACATGGTGAAGTATGTTTGTACAAGCATCAAAATGAATAACCAGGAAAGGAAGGGGTAACAAAGAGGTAATATTAAATTTATAAATCGATTCTTGGAGCACCACCAACCATGCTACATAAGGATTGTTTCACACACCACCGGTTTTTAAATAAAGCAGGATCTTGAGTTTCAAACTCAAAAAGAACACGCGACGTAACCAATGCTTTAAAAATAGTTAAGACGTCATCAGCTAAAACATCAGTGTTCTGCAATTTTCGCTTCCTCGATAAATAAATGGCAAGTTTTGCTTCAGAACACAAAAAGTTTGCTAAAAGACATTCATTTTTACATTGATACAAGACATTAAAACCAAATATAAAAACACAATGTGTAAAAGACAAACCGAGCCCCCGGATCACACGTGACATGATTCCAAAAAGCGAGGCCAACCTTGAACATTCAATGAAAATGTGAAAAATGGTCTCCGGGGTATCGCAAAAGGGGCACAATTCCGACTTTTCAGGACATATATGGTGGGACAGGACGTTGCAAGGCAGGATGCTGTGTGCCAGCCGCCACTGCAGATCGCCCGAGCGCTTGATAATAGGTTCTCTGTACATCACCTGCCATTTTATTGTAGTGGAAAGGTTAGCTTGAAGCAGCGCTCGCCAATGAGCTTGTGGCTCTGCAGGTTTGTCAGGAAAAAGGGTGAGAACACATAGATTGTACACTGAGGATTTCTCCATCCGGTTGAAGGGCATAAAACTTTGAAATAAAATTAACAGATTTGGGAAAGGACATTGGGAAAGATGGAGGGCATCTTCAATGTCTGGGTCCCATTTTAACTCGGTTTGTTTAAAGGTCCGTAGGATCACAGAGAAAATTCTGCCAATAACTCTGATGGACCTCACACTGGTGGCCACGGCAATGTCAGCAGCTGGCTTCCATCTATGTACAAGGGGGTTCCCTGAGGTGTTCAACTCTGGTAACGCCGACATCAATAAACTTTTGCATGAAAGATCTGTCACTACAGACCCCATTAAAAAAAGGATGTAAAAATATTGGTTCCTTTAAAAACATCTGAAGGGAGTAAGCACTGGTATCACGGCGAAAAGAAAACGCCTGCCATGCTTCCAGCATGCTTCGGTAAAAAAGGGGGACCGATGTCATATCCACGTGCTTCGTGTTGAGAAGAAAGAGCTCGTCACCATAGCCAAGTTTTCCAGCTTGCTTAAGCAAGCAATGGGCAAAGGCTTTCCATGGGACGTCGGAGTATAGAAGCCTTCGTGCTGAGAGGAAGTGGAAAGCCATCACTTTGCTCGTTACCTCTATTAGCCCCTGTCCACCCTCTGTTGTCGGTAGGCTTAGTATTCCTAGCCGGAGCCAGTGCTTTCCCCCCCCCCCAGAAAAAGTCCACAAAAAGACTTTTAAGTTTTCTTAGGATAAAAGCTGGGGCCTGCAGTGCCTTAAAAACATGCCATAGCATTGATGCCGCAAGATTATTAATGACTAGAGTACGACCCCAGTAGGAAAGCTGCTTCAATAGTCCCCTCCATTTTGTTAACCGCTGCTCAGTTTTGGTAATGAGCGATTCCCAGTTTTTTGAAATAAAAACTGGAATTCCAAGAAAGACACCGAGGTAGTGTATTCCTTCATTGGTCCATTCAAGCTGCCCTGGCAGGGTTGGAGGGGGAGTCTCACTCTGTGGACCTAAATAAAAAGCTTTGCTCTTTTCCATATTAACTTTAGTCGAGCGAGCCAGGCTAAATTCCTTGACAGACTCAACCAAAGCACGAACATCGTCATCTGAGCGCACAAATTGCACAGAGATTATCCGCATAAGCAATGGTTTTTAGGGGATTTTCTAACGGCAGAGGATAAAACCCTTGTAGCCGCGTGCGTAGACGATGTAGTAAAGGTTCAATTGATAGGGAGTATCGAAGGCCAGACAGGGGGCACCCTTGACGGATATCTCTGGTCACAGGGAAAGGCTGACTTAAGATGTTATTTACTTTAAGCACACTAAAATATTATTATACAATAGTTTGATATGGAAAGTAAAATTTTCCTTAAAACCAAACCCCCGTAAAACAGCAAAGAGATAAGAATGATCAATTGTGTCGAAAGCTTTTTCTTGGTCTAAAAACACCAGACCAACATTTCTATGTTCAGCAATACAAGTATCGATCATGTCACGGACAATAAAAATATTATCGTGTATTGCCCTTTTAGGAATGCAATAAGATTGATCGGGGTGTACAATCTCCTCAATCAAAGGTTTGAGGCGGTTGGCAAGAACTTTCGAGAAAATCTTGGAGTCCGTGCAGAGGAGCGAAATGGGACGCCAATTTTTAAGTTGCTGGAGGTCTCCTTTTTTAGGTATGAGAGCGAGTGTGGCCCTGCGACAGCTAAGTGGTAACAAGCCTGACCGTAGGCTATCAACCAGGAGGTCAAGCAGCTCAGGTCCCAACAAATCCCAGAAGGCTTTGTAAAACTCTGCAGGGATTCCATCAAGTCCAGAAGCTTTACCTGTGGGCAAAGTTTGCAAAGCAATAGAAAGTTCGTCAAGAGTCACTTCCTTTTCAAGCTTTTGACATGCAGATTCAGACAAGGTGGGCAAAGAGGTGGTTAAGGAACGAATCATGTCTTCCTTAGTGTTTCTGGCACAATACAAGTCAGAGAAGTATTGCTTGGTCAAGCTCCTAATGTCTTTTGGATCGTGTATTGCTCGGCCTCCTGGTGTCCGCAGCGAAGTTATTTGCTGGTTTCTCTTTTTTTGCGCTTCTAACGCAAAAAAACTTGGAAGGAGTATCGATAAAGCTGTAGTTCTCCATTCGCAGCCTTATTAGAGCACCTCTGGCTTGTTTTGTACAGAGTTGGGCGAGGAGGGCTTTCTTCGTTGTTAGTAGAGAACTAGTCCTTTCAGCACTGGGAGTTTGAAAGGTTGACTGGAGAGACAATATTTCTTTAGCAATTAGAGATTGCAGCGCAGATTCATTCTTGGTACAAAAGGAGCTATATTGCTGGCAAAAGGTCCTGATGTGGGTTTTCGCATTGTCCCACCATTGTGCGAGGCAGGAGTAGGAAGGATTCCGTAGTCGCAAAACTTCCCAAAAGGCTCGGAAGGCGACAGGAAAAGCGTCATCTTGCAGAAGACTCGCATTGAAGGTCCAATGGGCAGTGCCACGATTTCGAACCGGGGAAAGTAGATGAAGAACAACCATGTGATGGTCCGAAAAGCCACTTGGGGTGATGTCAACATGGTCGATGACATTTAAAGAGTCATTATTCATGTAAAATCTGTCTATCCTTGCAAGAGATAGCCGGCCATTTGCACATCGGCACCACGTGTATTGTCGTGCAGATGGGTTCTGGAGTCTCCATACATCCATAAGGGATAATTTGGACAAAGCCCTCTTTAAGGGTGCCGTACTTGGTGGATGGGGCTCTTCTCCATTACAATCAAGGGTGGGATACAATGTGCAATTAAAGTCCCCACTCAGACAAACAAGACCATCAAAAACAAGGTGTGTGAGGAACATTTCTAACTGTGTAAAGAAAACTAATCTTTCTGTGCTCGTACTCGGTGAATATACATTTATTAAAGTGTGTTTATAACCATTATAAAGGAAATTAACTGAAACTAAATGCCCTTTAATAAACTCCTTGAAAGTGACATTTTCAGGACAGAAAGAAGGATTTAAATAAATAGCCACTCCAGCACTAGGACAGGTCAAGCTACTAAAGAACCATTGTCCTTTCATGATGCGAGTCCATTCGCTCGAGCACGAAGAGCTACATCTCGTCTCTTGCAAAAGAACAGCATCAAAATGTTTTTGCTCGACAAGCAACTTTACCTGAGCTTTGCGCAGGGGTCAACGTCCCCCATTTATATTTAAAGTTACAATAGAGAAGGTCATGGTGTAGGCATGGAGGGTTTGTCAGGTAAAAGGAAGTTGGGTTGCGCTTGTAGCTCTTTCCGAGCTTTCAATACACACTTCCTAAGGCGAAATACTTGTGACTCAGTCACACCAAGTTGTTCAGCCTTGAGGAGGAGACGTCTTGAAGAGGTTATAAAGCCAGACAGGTTCGGGAAGAAGGTTATAATCTTAACGTTTTTCTTTCGAAAAGTGTCCTGAAGAAACTGGAGAATTTCCACGGGTGATAAATCATCATCACCCTCCAGTTCCTTGGCTATTGCTGGGTCGTTCCAGACCTCACTACCAGCACTAGAGGCAAACGACGAGGCCCCATCTGAGTCGTAATCCGAATGGTTTTTATTTTTCTCTTCACACACTGAAGTTGATGCTCTCACAACGGGAAAATCGTCTTCTGCTAAAGGTGTAGCTGTTTCCACAGCGGGAGTTTTAAAGACCGTAACAGGGATTACCGTTTTTGTATCGGAGGCTTCGCACTCTCCTTCTGGGGCTGTTATTTCTTCCTCCTCCATTACCTCAGACACTTCGTCCTCAGCAGGGCGCGCGACAAGAGCAGGTTTGTGGTTCTTGATTTTAATGTCAGTGACCGGGGTGGTGACCACAACATCTTGGGGCGTTGCGCTCGGTCCTTGTTCGTGAGAGGAATGAACGGAAACGTCTCCTCCCTTTTCAGCGAACACACTGAACCTATTCTGCAGCAGAGGACCAGCTGCAGGAGCTTCTGTTTCTAAGATAGAAACATTGCGTTCATTCTACGGCACTATCTTTTTCGAACAGCTCGCCTGTGTGTCCTCACTTCCGCTTCCTCTTTTATAATTCCTCTTGGAGGACACAGTGATAAAACCCACGTCATCAGCCGGGGAATTATCGGTTTCCGCGCTCGAATGTGAAGGTCGATCTCCCGTTGCAGACGCGCCATTATTATTACTAATATCGACTCTAGATGTGCCACTAGGATCGGCGCTTGTTCCTCACTGTCTAGATTGGCCACCGGATATATACTTCGGGCAAGCACCTTTTAAATGTCCGAAGGCACCACACGTGAAACACGTCATTGTCTCTATTGCAATGTACATCCGGGAATTTCGATTTTCAACTAACAACATAGCTGAGGCATTGAGCGATTGAGCGTTGTTTTTTAACACCATGTAACAGTGCCGCCGGAAGGACATGTTATGGCGGACTGTGGAATCCGAACGCAAACGAAAAGGAATCATGGAGATTTTTGACACCACCGTGCCAAACTGTTTTAAAACGGACAAGATCTGTTCGCTTTTAACGAAAGGTGGCAAATTTGATAAAGTGATTTTCACCGCTGGTGAGTCCAACATACTAACGCTAACGAAAATATCTGGCGGTAAAGACAAACCGGTTTCAACCGCCTGAGTGACGTAGCGCTCCTCGGAAAGAAAAACAACAA
>NC_140963.1:52086568-52089068 GCF_056783735.1 Eptatretus burgeri
GTTTATGTCGAATCATCCAAAAAGGAATGGAGGAAGAGCACAGGCCTCAAAGACCAAATGGCCTCCTAATAAATCAAAGTGTTTTTTTTTGTTTTTACCTTTAGCATGAAGACATGCGACAAGCAGCGACGTCAAGTTGTTCAGGGGATTGCAAATGTGTCAATTTCAAATAAATCGGATTTAAAAAAAAACAAAATTCACAACTATGGACAAACTACAAAAACCACAATTGTGCAATTCTATCGTGTGTCAAGAAATAATTTCCATTCCATAAAAAAAAAACAATACCACAAACTATTACATTTAATACTTTTATATTTCTTTCCATAAATTATAAGGGCTGAAAAAGGGTATATTTATATACTTAACGATTACAAATCCAAACCTTTTCAAAACATTAAAAGCCAAATTAATAACCTTGCAGCTTCGGTCGAATTACCAAAAATTGACTCATCAATATTTCACATTTGTATTCATAAAAAATGAGTCATAGGACCGATGTGACAACCAGCCAAAACCCCCTTTAAATTTGTGCTCAATGATGCAAGACCTCCCATCGTCACACCACTAGGAATGACATCAAACTCATTGGACTAAGCACGTGACCAACCAAGCAATCTTGCGGTCGTCGAGATGGGTCACCAATGTTAAGCCCAGAGAGCTCACCGAGATGAAGACTTACCTAGTGCCATTGGTCATCTCATGAGCGTAGTTGTAAAGGCCGACGATAGCTTTGCGTTCATCAATACGAGACAGCATGAGCATCATGGTCACGTACATCACCACCAGATCCAAGTAATGCTTGGTGAGGTCAAAGTTGACAGTCTGAGAAGGAAAACCAGTTTACAGGAAATGGAGTCTCACAAAGACACTGATGAAAACGATCTCCGGAGTTCAACATCTTGCATCATACACCAAATATATCTTGTCGAAATTACATCAATATGATGTCCACTGTAAGACATTTAAATTGTATATCACCAAGCCAAAGAAATTGGTGCATCTCAGCCTGGGCAGCAAAACAATAATTGAACAAGAAAGAGCAATCAGAGATTGCAGACCCTCACCAGAACTTGTTTGGTGTGGTGTTTGTGTAGTTTTGTATGGAGTATTTCGTGTGGCGTTTGTGTACTGGTGTGTTATGTAATTAATGAGATATAATTAGAACTGCCACTTTATAACGGCTGGCAGTGAAGACCGAGTAGCAAGACGTCCTGCTTTGATCGGACACCTGGCCCTGACCCATGACATTTTAAATATTATTATTCAATTGAATTTAGAATGGGATTAAAATAAATTCAATTCAAATCAAATGTAAGACCAAATAGGTACAGTCCTGCATTGGAGTAATCAGAAGGAATCTGCATAGGATTTGCATTTCAGGTGCTGCTACTCTACCCTCAAACACTATTCTACATTCTACATGATCCAGGCACAGCCAAGTGAGCCTTATACAAAAACACACACACACACACACACACACACACACACACACACACACACACACACACACACACACACACACACACACACACACACACACCTGAAGACGACGATGATTCACGAGCGGTATTTGACGATGTAGATTGTTTCAGAAGTCAAGGATGAGACAATGTGATAATTTTTGACCAAGTTATAAAAATGATCAACATGATGTGGTACGAGTGACAGGTTATTCGCTGCAAAATGTCGAAAACCCGGTTTTGTTCAACAACTTTCAAAATTTGACCTTTGCATAACCTTTAAAGGTCACAAAACAATGTTGTGGACATTAAAATAAGGAAACAGGTTAGGTGCTATAGCTTATTGGAGTTAGTTCGTCGAAGAAGGTCGAAAACCCGGTTTGATTCCCACAACTTTGAAAATTTGACCTTTGTGATCTTTAAAGGTCAAAGATCAAGGATTATGACCTTTGGTGCAAAACTTCCTCTGGAACATTCCAGGAACAATATAACGTCATAAAGGCTATATGGCATTTCGCACTCCTCGGATTATCCAGACTTTCATGAAATCAGCGTAAAAACAAACTTGAAGGGGGCACCATGGGCAAGGTGCTTGAGATAGAGCAAAATGGTTTCAAGACTTTAGGTGAGGAATGATCTCAAGATTATGCATAAAAAATATTGTCATCCTAGCTCTCAAACTTTGGGCGGTCGTGTGATTTTTATGTCAACATTCACAATTTTCTAAGTTCGTGACCCTGACCTTGGGACGAAAATGAAAAATCGAGCTCCGTAGGGCTATGCAGGTGTCATTGGGCGAACCAAATACCGAAACCCCTGCCAGATTCGACAAACCCCCTCAGAGAAGATGGATTTTTCAGTCAAAATTCGCAATTTTCTAAGTTCGTGACTTTGTGACCTTGACCTTGGGACGAAAATGAAAAATCGAGCTCCGTGTGGCTATGTAGGTGCCATTGGGCTAACCAAATACAGAAACCCCTGCCAGATTCGACAAACCCCCTCGGAGAAGATGGATTTTTACGTCAAAATTCGCAATT
>NC_140963.1:52094068-52114068 GCF_056783735.1 Eptatretus burgeri
CATTGATTATCATTCAGGTTTTCCCCTTCGACTGTCCCGCAGTAGCTCCACTTCAATGACATTACCACGTAGTTTAGTGAATACACAACGTGTACCATTCGTGAGTTCCGGAGGATCCATAGAGCGCATTATAATTACAGGGCACCCTCCTTTAAAGTGATCAAAAAGGCCGGATCAGTTTCGTGTACATATTCATATCTTGTAGATTTTAGCTGGCCGGATCAGTTTCGTCTACATATTCATATCTTGTAGATTTTAGCTGATTCTGAAACTGTTCACAGCTTGTCGATCGGATAGTTCTGTGATTTTCTACGGTAGTAAACAGAAGTACGACTTAAGCCTCTACGCCACTATGCGGAGACCAGAGGACCTAATATTTCACAACAAACTAAAAACTCACAAAATTTGAAGATATTTTAAATAAGCAATTTATTATAATATCAATTAAATATCATTTTTATCCATCGATAATATGAATTGTTCTGTACAGCTATAGTTGTTCTCCTGGGATCTGCGCATTCATCCACGATCAATGTTCTCATGAAGTGCAGTAGGAATAATAAAAACAGCACCGTGCGGGAGTGTAGGTAATCTCTCCAAAGCTCTCGGAAAGCCTTAAAACGCATCACGATCGGTTTGATTGTGAACAGATATACGGACGGACGGACATCGAGACCGGTTTTATTCGGTCATCATGAAGGTACCGCTTGATATTACGCATTGAAATAGAGATATTGTTGTGGTTGTGGAAATTCGCAACCCACCATTCAGGTCCCGTAGGTGAGATATCTCTGTAAGTACATGTGTAGTTAGCCCAAACCCGTTGTATATGGGGGTTTTTTATGTGATCCATCCGGGCTGTGACGCTTTGAGTTAGCCATTTTTCTGTTCTATCTTTTATTTCAAACAAACAGCATCTCAACAACCACGCCATCCCCACCACAGCGCCAACCACACTACAACCACGCCACCTCCACCATCAACGCTACCACATCTTCGCCACTCGCCATTCAGCAGGCCCTGTGCGGTTACGATCTCCGGGCACAAACAGAAACCAACGGCTATGCTCGGGGGTTTTCCCGCCTGTTTTTCCCGTCGAGGTTCTCCGCGCTCGGTGTGGAGGAGGGGCGATGCAGGGGTCAAAGGTGAGAAAGGGTGGCGGCCTCTTTTTGGGGGAATAATTCCCTGGCTCCACGCCAAGACTGACTCCCCCCGGCCCCCGCATGGCGCGGGGTGGAGGGAAAGCGAGAGGTCATGCCCCCCTTCGAGAGGCTTCTCCAAGAAGCTCGAAGGGAGGCGGGGCCAAAAACAGGGCGGAGCGAAGGGCGGAGCCCCGCACTACAAAAGGCGAACAGGACGGACCTTGAGGGTTGTTGGGTTGGTTGGTCGAGAGTTGGAGTGAGTGGTTAGTCGAGGGCTGGTCTTCATGGTCGTCTTCTGGCTCGAGTCGCGAGCTTGTGGTTCCTGCCTTGCTTCGTTGACCCATGCGCGAGCGCGGAAAACAGCGCCGAACGAACCCCGTCCGTTTCCCCAAAACCCCGTCCGTACAGTCGAGCGGACCACACGAGCGACACGCGGCACGAGCTCGCGGAGCACGCCAGAGGGGCTCGGAGTTGCGGTCACAGAAGGAGGACTCGACGGGATCAGGGAAGTCGCGACTTCCATTTCTTTTGGGGTTTGGTGTAAACGAGTGTGTGTGGCGCCAGTCTGGTGAAGTAAAACCGTTAAGTGTTGCCGTGTGCTCGCGTAGTCGGTCGTAGCTCTGCGTCGTCGTTGCTTTATTGTTTTTCGTATTACATTTGCTTATTGTGCATAATTGTTTTAATTGCTATATGTGTGCTCTGTGTCGGTGTGAATAAATGTGCATTATGTTGAACTGTTTTCCCATTTCGCTTCGTCTTTTCTTTAATTGAATCTCCATCTTGCTTCACGTCACGGGATCGTCGTGGGCTTAATCGGAATCGTCGAGGCCGACGATAACACCGCTCGGTTATCCCGATAGCATGGAATGGATCGCTTAAGCGGCCCGTGTCTGGAGTCGACCTGCGGCGAGGTGCGATCGCCCGGTCTACCAGCCGCGTGGGTACTTAGATAGGTCGAATTTGGCGAGCAACCCTATCCCACGCGGGGGGCCGATTGGCACGATCGTGGTGAGGCCGAAAGGCCCACCCGTGACTAGCTCCCGGCGTTAGTCCGAGAGGGTCACGACAGAATTGTCCGTCCGGTGGGCGACGTGCCGCGATTCGAGTCACGTGGCCGTTCGCACGCCGGCGGGCGCGAATTCGCAACAATATGAATACTCAAGTGAGTTTATTATATGTCTATGATTGATAGCTTATTGACAGCTCAATAACATGAGCAATTTACTATGGCGTATAGTGATTAATGATAACATACTCTACAAAAGGTTTTACGAACTCATCTTAGTGGTCCTCTAAAAAATGGGAAACATTTTTATTTCTTTTTTGTGCAATAATTCCTCCCATTTTGCAAATGGAGAACATGAACTGTTTAACTACCATAATCATCAAAACGAATTTTGAGGGGCCTCTTAAGGAAGACAATAATATCATTACTATGTATGTCAAAGCTTGTTTCATTTCATGCAATAACAAAAATCTGATGGTGGAACAAAAAAAGGGGTATGCTGAAATATTAATATATATAACATAATATAAAATAATATAGGTTTAACTACCATAGTCATCAAAACGAATTTTGAGGGGCCTCTTAAGGAAGACAATAATATCATGACTATATATGTCAAAGCTTGTTTCATTTCATGCAGTAACAAAAATCTGACGGTGGAACAAAAAAAAGGGGCGTGCCGAAATATTAATATAGCAATATATATCGCACACATTCCCCATGAGTATTTGCTGTGTGCCAAGTTTCAATTTTTTACTTGGTGCGGTTTCAGAGATACAGAAATACAAAGGTTTTCCTTTTTTTTCCAACATGGCTGCCACACCACATGACCTACGACGTCATAATTATCATTGGAACATTCTACATGAGTAGTCGCTGCTATGGTGAAAATTTCATCTCAATCCGACAAGCAGTTGCAGAGAAAAACATTTAAGTTCTGTGTGGACAAACAGACAGACAAAGAAACAAAGGAACAAACGAACCGTCTCCTTAGATGAGGGTAATTACTGAGTTTCTCAATAAAACCAGGTTGTTTAATATATTTTTAAAATTAATTTGAGTTATCAATTTTATTTTATTTTTCCAGGCCACCCCTCATATTTGGGCTAACAGAAGGAAGCAGAATGATTGCAAATACAATAAATCAATCAAGGAATGAAAAAGCTGCAAATGTTTATACAAATAATTTCCTGCAAGAAACACCCAAATAGGTAAGAGGCGATGAAAAAGAGTTGAAGAACTTCAGGCCCCCCCCCCTAACAAACGGACGCCAATGTTGTCAGACGGAATGAAAACCCGTTATTCTTGTTACAAAAACAGCTAAAATTGATGAAAAAGCGGCCGAAATTGAAACCAACACAGTAATTACGGTCGCTATAGCAAATATAACCGAAACCAACACATTTATTCTTCACACAAGAATGGTCGTGACGGACACAAGAACGGTCAATCCCGAAATAGAACGGTGGGGAATGGAAGCAACATCGGTTATTTCCGTCGTGAAACGGCGGAGACCGAAGCGAAAGCGATTCATTCCAGTTACCATAACGTGGAAAACATGGCGGTTTGAAAAGTTCTTGAAGTTATGGTAAGTTAACTTTAACGTAGTCTGCCTTGAATATATTGTCTTGAATATATCATGTCTGTTAATGAAAACCCGTTTGTGGTACGGGATATTATACAAGCAGCGATAAATGCGCCCTCTTGACTTAATGTCTGGCTGACATTTCGTGTAAGTCGTGCCCCCGTGCTGCAGCGATCAGTGACGATTGATCGTTTATATTTGCAAGAGGTAAATTTGATAGTAATAACAAATTGCAAATTCCAATAAAATAACAAAGTTAATATGAAGTAAAAACTGTAAAAAAGATCCCATACACGATCCCCTATGTTGAACTGGGCATACACAACTAGCGATCCTTCACTCGGGGGCTCGAAATACAGGCAAACCAAACATTATCATCACAACAAAATTCGGTTTAATAAATTGTTAAAACTACATCAGGTACTACCCACTATATATTATCTATATTACATTTATGTTCGAGGCACAAGCACTAAAAATTTACATGCCGTAACAGGTCGTTCGACTGCATCCGCCATCTTGTTCGCACTACAGTAACCGGAATGAACCGCTTTTGTTTCGCTCTCGGACGTTTCGCGATGGAAATAACCAATCTTGCTTCAGTTCCCCACCAATCTATTTCGGGATTGTCCGTTTTTGTGTCTGTCACGACTGTTCTTGTGTGTAGAATGAACGTGTTGGTTTCAATTATATCTGCTATTGCAACCGTAATTACTGTGTTGGTTTCAATTTCGGCCGCTTTTTCATCAATTTTAGTTGTTTTTAAAACAAGAATGACGGGTTTTCATTCCGTCTGACAACGTTGGCGTCCGTTTGTTAGGGGGCCTGAACTTTATATAAGATAAACTCACGATGTCATAGTGGATTTGACAAGCATCCAGGAAGTTCAACAGCTCTGAGACATGGTCCTGTGGGAGAAAAAAAATTCAGTGTACTTCCATAAAAAGAAATAAAGGCTTTCATAAGTTTGCATTTTTTCAAATTTTTGCACAGATTTAGAACTAATTGTGGAACTTGCACATGAGGGCTGATTTTCTTGTATATAAATAATAGTGTTAACTGCAGTGCCTTCAGAAAGTACGCACATCCCTCCACTTTTGTTACATTTTGTTGTGTTACAGCCTGAATTTAAAGTGGATAAAATTAAAAATATTTGTCACCAATTTACAAAAAATACCCTATAATATGATAAAGTGAAAACATGTCTTTAGAAATTTTTACAAAGTTAGTGAAAAGGAAATACAGAAATATCTAATCTCCATAACCATTCAGCCTCCTGAGTCAATCCTTTGCCGAAGCACCTTTGGCAGCAATTACAGCTTCGAGTCTTCTTGGATATGTCTATCGGCTTTACACATCTATATTTGGGGATTTTCTTCCATTCTTCCTTGCAGATTTGCTCAAGCTTTGTCAAGTTGGATGGGGAATGTCAGTGAACAGCAATCCTCAAGTATTTCCACAGATTCTCAATGGGATTCAAGTCCAAGCTTTAGTTGGTCCACTCAAGGACTTTCACGTTCTTGTTCTGAAGACATTCCAGTGTTGCTTTGGCTGTATGCTTGGGGTCATTGTCCTGTTGGAATGTAAATCTTCACCACAGTCATAGGTCTTTTGCACTCTGAAGCAGGTTATCCTCAAGGATTTGCCTGTATTTAGCTTCACTCATTGTTCCCTCTCTCTTTACAAGTCTCCTCGTCCATGCCACTGAAAAGCATCCCCATAGCATGATACTGCCACCACCATGCTTCACGGTGGGGATGGTGTTAGATGGGTGATGAGCTGTGCTCGGTTTTTGCCAGATGTAGCGCTTTGCATTCAGGTCAAAGAGTTCCATTTCCATCTCATCAGACCACAGAATCTTTTTGCCTTATGCTGTCAAAGTCTTTCTGGTGTTTTATTTTATTTTAAGCAAACTCCAGGTATGCTGTCATGTGCCTTTTTCTCAGGTGTGGCTTCCATCTGGCCACTCTCCTATAAAGCCTATATTTGTGAAGTGCTGAGAGATTTTTGTCTTTCCTGCAATTTCTCCCTTCTCAACCAAGGAACTCTATAGTTCTGTCAGAGTGGTCATTGGGTTATTGGTCACCCCCCTGACCAACGTCCTTCTTGCCCAGTTGCTTAGTTTGGTTGGACGGCCAGCTCGAAGAAGAGTCTGCGTAGTTCCATAATCTTTCCATTTTGTAATGATGGAGCTCACTGTGCTCTTGGGAACTTTCAACACACTTGTAATTGTTTTCTACCCTTCTGCAGATCTATGCCTCCTCAAAATTCTACAGTATCTCAGAGTTCTACAGACAGTTCCTTGGACTTCATGGTAAAGTTTCTGCTCTGACATGTACTGTCAACTGTTGGATCCTGTATAGAAAGGTGTTTCTTTCTAAATCATGCCCAATAAATTTAATTGGCCACAGATGCACTCAAATCAGGTTGTAGAAACATCCCAAGGATAAATAATCAAAGGAAATGTGATGCACCTGAGCTTAATTTGGAGTGTCATAGCAACGGGGATGAATACTTATTGATGCAAGCCATTTCAGCTTTTCATTTTTAATGAATTTATAAAAATTTCGCAAAAAATGTTTTCACTTTGTCATTATGGGGTATTTTGTGTAGATCGGTGAAATGTTTTTTTAATATAATCCATTTCAATTCAGGCTGTAACAACAAAATGTGACAAAAGTCGAGGGGTGTAAATACTTCCTGAAAACACTGTACCTGACAATAACATTTGAGTAAGACTGGTTGTATTGTGTATGTGAGAGAGAGAGAGAGAGAGAGAGAGAGAGAGAGAGAGAGAGAGAGAGAGAGAGAAAGAGAGAGAGAGAGAGAGAGAGAGAGAGAGAGAGAGGAACAGAGAGAGAGAGAGAGAGAGACAGAGAGAGAGAGAGAGAGAGAGAGACAGACAGGGAGAAAGAGAGAGGAGACAGGAGAGAAAGAGAGAGGAGACAGGAGAGAAAGAGAGAGAGAGGAAACAGTGAGAAAGAGAGAAAGAGAGAAAGAGAGAAAGAGAGAAAGAGAGAAAGAGAGACTTTTATGTCCTTTTATTTAAAATGTATAAAGGATAAAAATTCAATCCAACAAAGCAAAGGATTATATACAAGAGTGGAAAAAAAAGAAGAGAAGAAACCAATTCAATTTTCAAGTAAAAAAAGAGAGAGAGAGAGAGAGAGAGAGAGAGAGAGAGAGAGAGAGACAGAGACAGAGACAGAGACAGAGACAGAGACAGAGACAGAGACAGAGACAGAGACAGAGACAGAGACAGAGACAGAGACAGAGACAGAGACAGAGACAGAGACAGAGACAGAGACAGAGACAGAGACAGAGACAGAGACAGAGACAGAGACAGAGACAGAGACAGAGAGAGAGAGACAAAACAACCAAACAAAAAAAATTAAAACAAACCTACCTTGTAGTCCATTACATCCACAAAAGTACAATAGTACAGAGACAGGTTCTTCATGATGTCTGCTTTCTGCGCATTCAGGTGAGTGAGCTGAACCTGCCATTCGGAAAAAATAAAAACCTTCATTTTCTTTCTCACTGAAGAAACATCTCCAGCTGTCATATTTTAACCAGCACTGGAATGTTCAAAATTGTCCGGCATACAGCATGGGTGTCCATGCTAGTGGAAGCAAATGTGCAAACGATGAAAGGAGGAACAGGAGACAAAATATGAACATTATGTGTTGTTAAAGACAAAACTTACCATAAAATAATATCCACACGGGATGGGTGGGTGTTTGCATGAAAGACACACAGCAGCAACAACAAAAACAAAAATTAAAAACATTAAAATCACTGGTGACCTGCAAAATTAAAATGAGGGATAATGGAGACATCAAACGATGTGAAACAAAAGGTCGAACATTATTACAAGGTACATCTGCACAGACAGCAATGAACAATATTCAATGAAAAATAGTGATATTTTGTGTGCATGGCCATTCAAATGATGTCATGTATTACTCAAGTCCGATTATTTGGTTAAGAGTGCCAAAATAATGACATTGTTGGGCCGTTTCAGGGAAACTTTTACATTGCTTGCAGGTGAGATATTTTTGTTGAAGGTTATTCTTCATTTATTCCACACTTTCATTCAACATGCACAAACTGTTGGTTTGGGGGTGTGACAAGACATTCGAACATGCATTTGCATGAAGGACGGCGAATGGTGAATTCAGAATGACCATTGATGGAGCTGGTCACCCGATTGGTGGGCTGGTTCGAACAAGGAGCATGAGGAGACAGAATTTAACTTGATTTAATTTAACAGGGAATGCAGAGGATGTTAGGGCATTGATTCGGGAGTGTGTGGGATGAGAACACGAGTTATGCGCTTCTATAGCAAATCTGTTTCACTACCACCTTCGTGTTCACCCCAGCAGTTCTTCAAACCTTGGTTACCAATAGCCACCTTTCCCGTGACATGCTCTTTCCAGGTGTCATTGCCCATAAAAAAATTGCTTACCAAAAAATTTCTTCACTCACGTATTCATTGAGGTGTCTACAAACACCTATCAATTAGTGCAAACCCAAATCCTTGTGGAAAATTCTGGGGAGCCAATCAAAGTTCGGGTGCTCAGAGGGCCTGCACGAAAAAAAATAAATAAATAAATAAAAAATCGGAAAATTGACTTTTGCCAATATTGACTTGTGGGATGTCTAACTTGGGGTTTTTTGGGGTGCTGAATTGATTCCAACCATTATTTTTGAAAAAAAAAACACTCCTTGATCATATAAAATGTATTTTATTGACATTTTTAACAGAACTGTGCTCAATGGAAATGTTGCTTCGTCAGCTTTTACAACCTTATTCATCAAACTCCCCAGTATCTTCCTCACTCCTCTTGTCATCCAGCTGGTTTATGTTCAGGCAAGAGTTACCATGACAGATGTCACAAGCAGAAATACACTTGACTCCTTGCTTTTTACAGCAGCACCTGAGTGAGCTGCAGTCCCCCGCACAGTTGCAGCTGGCAAACGTCAGGAGGTAGTCTGGTGCAATGGGGTCTGTCGAAGGGACTGGTGCATATCCTTGCTCAGTGAGTTGCCATCCATAGTCACGGGCATCCAACGATGGACTGTGCAGTATCAGCCAGTCTCTAGTCTGGAGGTAAGCTCGAAGAGAGTGCTGAGCTGCAGCTCCTGTTGTCGGAGGGAGTTTCTCAGGTTTTATGCTCCCAGTAGCAGCTCGCTTGCTGAATATGTCGAATCTCAAGTCTTCCAAGTCTTTGGAGGATTTCCCATGGAACATGAGCATGAAAAGATCACAGCCTGCTTTAATGATATCACCTTTCTCAGCTCGGATGTCCATAAACACGTCCATTGCCCTCTCTGCTTCATCAGTTTTGCAGACTCCTTCTTGCCTTGCACATTCAACATGTGCAAGGCATAAATCTAAAACCATTATGCAGAGATGCCAACTTTTGGAAATCAGAATTAGGGAGGATTTGCAACCGACACCAAATAATGTGCGCAAAGCGCACATCTCGAGCGCGGAGTGCTCGACCCTTGCGGCGGGATCCAGGGCCCGCCTTAGGGCCCTGGAAGCTCTGGGGTTCTAGACGCTCTCTAGTGCCCTCTGAGCCCTATTTTGGAGCATTTAACATGTTAAGAATTCCCACTTTTTGAACAAAAAAAGGGGAAAATTGTGCACTTTTTAATGTTACATGTATGTTAATATCAGTAAGTTAGGGGACAATCAAAGATTAACAAAAAGCACAAAAGAAACAATATTTTTCTTACCTTACTGGCTGGTACTACTGCTGCTTGCTTTTTCCATGGCAGCTTTGCTGAGTGACAGCTGTGTGGCTCTTTTAGCCCTTCTGATTATGTCTTTGCTGTATTCTCTCTGGTAGCAAGGGGTGCTATGAGCTAGTTTTTCAATTAAGAGAGCTTCCAGGGTTTTGACACTCAAATTGGGACGAAATTCAGTACGATTCTTCCGTACAAGACTGAGTGCCCGCTCACATGATGCGTTCGAATGAGGAATGACCAAGATTCCCTTCATCACTTTGCTCAAATTAGGATACTTCTTGGCACCAGTGCAGGGATCTGTGAGCTGTGAAATCCGATGCCACTGCTCATCCACTCTCACTGTCTCAGTAGCAATTGTAGCTATGGAGGCATCTGCCTGGTAGTGAGCGAATTCACTCTCAAGACTGTCTATGTCACTATCACCGCCACTGAACAGACAGGGGAATTTCTTGATGAAAAACTCCACACAGTCAAACCCCACTTCTTGGTGTAGCTTAACATCCAGCACCTGAGCATGCTTGGCTAATTCATCATCTAGCGGCCAGGTTTTGAAGATGTAATTGCAGGCTTTCACATAATATGAGCGAACTGCACTGAAGAAACCTTGGATGTCTGACTCACTCAGAGTGAAGGTGGATTTCTTGAGACTCCTTTGTTCCCTTATATACAGTTTGGCATCGTTCCCAATCATGAGGTCCTCATCATTCTTCTGATGATTTCTGTCAGAGAAGGGTACATTTACCAGAGCAACCAATGACACCGATGGTTTCAAAAACCGTACGAAGATATCTTTCAGAAGACCATTCAATTCTCCGTGCAGGATATGAATACAGGGTTCGTCTCTTTGGAGCAGAAGATTCCCCTTCTCAAAAAGCTTGTTAGCATATCGAAGGAAGAAGCAATAGAGTTTTGTTTGTGGAGACAAGAACATCCTGTTGACACGTTTTTCTCTAGATTCCTGCACAGTGTTTGAGGAAGATGCGCTTTTAGTTGTAGAACTCGTAGTACACTTAGCCGCAGGTCGATCACTTACGTTTACTGCCAGCAGAAGAGGTCAGACTCGTAGTACCAGATCCAATTTTACGTTTGAGGAGAGAGCTTGAGGTAGGTGCAGCCAAGGAAGAAGACCTCTGATTCGAAGGTTTTGCTGAGCTTCTATCAAGTGATTTGGCAAAAGCAGAACTTAACTTGGGTCCTTCTTTGCCTGTAGATGGGACTATCACAGTCTTTCTCGACTCTGAAGGGATCTGCTTTGTAGATGAACGTGATGAAGGGCCGGTGATGCTACCTGCTCTCAGCATTGGTTTTGGTGCTGTCCCTGCTGTCTTCTTCGCAGCAGATACTGCAGTGGTAGTGGTGAATGCTGCTCCACTAGTGCTTGATCCTGCAGTGCCAGTACTGGCAGTAGATACAGTGCCGTCCTTCTTGCTCGTTGTTAGAGTCTTGGCTACAGTTGGTTGCATTTTTCTTCGTACTTCTTCTTTGAAGAAGAGGCGAAGTGGCTCCCACTGTTCAATCAGCCTGTCTAGGCACTGACCAAGGGACAGCCACCGTGTTGCGACATGCTTCAGAATCTTGTGTGTCGGGGCATCACAGAGTTCTTGCAGTGCTTTCACTCCTTTGACGCGTTTACTACTTTTGTCCAAGTAGTAGTAAATATCGATGAGAAAGTCATCTAATTCAATGGGTAAGGCCTGAGCCGCCTTCTTGGCCGTATTGTGCATCATATGGCAAGGGCATCCCATGATGTAGCACTCTGGATTTTGTTTGTGGATATAAGCAGCGACTCCTTTGTGCTTGCCCACCATGACAGAGGCATTATCAGCACAAAAGGAAACACAATTTCTCCACGGAATTTTCCTGTCACTGAACTCATGATCAAGCAGTTTGAAAATGTTTTCTCCAGTGGAATCTTGTTTGCACGCAGGCAAACTTAGCAAACCTTGCTTCACAATCCCAGCACTGTTGTCATAGTACGAAATCAGGACAGGATATAGCTGGGCCTCACCACTGTCATTGCTACCGTCTGTAGCTAGGCTAAATGGAGCTAGTCTAGCAATATCGGCAATAGATGAAGCAGTAACATTTGACAACTCACCAATTATTGCTGAAGTTTTTGTTCTTGCACATCCGTACCTTGAAGCAACTTTTGAATCTGGAAACATCTTTTGAAATAGAGGTCCAGCATGATCTGAGACTGATATGGGCAAGTTATGTTCCACAATAAATCCACTAAAGAGAAGTTCCGCTCGGGTAACATCCTCTTCCTCGCTTGTCCCTTGTTTGGTGAAATAATTCAGAAGTGTACCGGTACTCGTGCTCGAAGATCTCTCCTTTGCAATGTCTGTGTGCCGTTTGCTTCCAACGTGCTTCCGAATATCATCGCGACCTCCGTGCTCAACTGAAATATCAACGCCGCATACTGTACAATACGCATGATGAATTCCTCTTTCAGACTTTCGAATACACGGGTATTGGAGACTGTATTCGGTCTTGTACTTCTGAGACCATTTCTTGGTCTTCGTAAGCTTCTTTTCTGCCATTTCGTAATCAACATCGAGGGCTTGAAGCATCGGTAACTTCGAAGTCGATGTTCCACAGCTGCAGCGCGACTCGTAGAACTCTAGCGGCTGTTAAACACCGCACGGTGGTCGCGACCGCCGGGCTGGTACGGGGCCCAGCTGCATGCAGTGAGCGTATCGCATGCATATACACTGTGCATACATACCGCATGCACTGTATTGCACACATACCGCATGCACTAAATCTCAGTGCATGATCGCATAAGCGAGATCCAGACCCAATGTTTCGCTGCTCCTCATTTGAATTTGCAATTTTTTACGTACAATTTGGTGGGCAGCGAACGTTATGGAGTTACCACATGCTATACGTAGCAGACGATGCTTTTCATTCAATTCTCATACTAGTACATTCTGATTAGTGAACAGTGCAAAAATATCAAAATTTCGGGAGGATAAGGATAGTGATCGTAAGGGCGGGAGTTTGGGTGAATTTTCGGAAGCCTCCCGATGAAATCGGGAGGGTTGGCATTTGTGCATTATGGGGAACATTTTCGTTTTTGACAAAATGATGGAAAAAAAACTTGAACAACGCTACTGCATCAAATTTTGTTCAGCTTGGCGATTCCCAAGTGGAAACGATCCGCAAGATTCAACAGGTGTTCGGGAACGAAGCAATGGGCACCACACAGATAAAAGAGTGGTACAACCACTTCAAAGATGGTCGCACATCAGTGGAAAGTGAAGCACGTTCTGGTAGGCCCTCAACATCCCGAAATGAGATCGTCATTGACCAAGTGAGGACCCTGCTGATGCAGGATTGTCGAATCACAATCAGAGAACTTGCAGACGAGGCGGGCATCAGCATTGGATCCGTTCATTCCATTGTGACTGAGGATTTGGGCTTAAGGAGAATATCAGCGAAGTTCGTGCCAAAGCTGCTAACGATCGAGCAGAAGCAACTCCGTTTGGAGATTGCACAGGACATGCTGGAGACTGTGAACATCGATCCCAACTTCTTCAACACAGTGATCACTGGCAATGAGACCACAGTGAACCGTCATTTTGTCAAAAATGAAAATCCGACGGCGCTCAATCACACTTCCTCACTCATCGGCGGTCTGTCGGCGACTGACAGCGACTGCATGCGGGAAAATATTCACACATACGGATTAGGATCGCCTACATATGTGCACCAAACCACGCCTCACTAGCTTCATTTGTTTACGCACGAAAAATGATGATTGGATACTTCTTGAACACACCTCGTGTATGTGTGTATATATATATATATATATATATATATATATATATATATATATATATATATATATATATATATATATATATATATATTTCTCCACATAATCACCAGTGCGATCTACACATTTCTACCAATGTTCAAGTGGCTTTGTAATGCAGTCATGAGAGAACTGTGAACCCTGATAACTTAACTGGCACTTCACAGCAGCCTTGACAATCATCAGAGGAAAAATGTTATCCATGAAGGTGTTTCTTAAGTTTGGGGAAAAGATGAAAATCTGGCAGAGCAAACTTAGGGGTGGGAGGGGGGGTGATCCTTAATGGCAGCACTACGTTGACCGTCTTACTCTCAGGAGCACAATGGTGCACGTAACTCTCATCTCCAGTCAGTCATCCCAACTAATCTCCAGCGCTTCACAACACTGACAATTTTGTGCTGCCCATCTGCCATCTTGACGAACACAGCACCGAGACATCAAGTGTCAGAATCACAAAACTTCATGAGCAGTGGCAGGAAGAACTAATGTGTGAAATGCGCTTTGTTTCATTCGAATATCTTTACCTGTTTTGGAGAAAACGAATAGAAGGCATTGCTTTTCAACACACTCTTGCACTAATAAAAGTGACATCGGCCAACTGCTTAAAAAAAAAAAAATAATAATAATAATAAAAAGAATTGAGCAAAGTTGATGGCATGCCATCACAAATCCACACGTGTCCCACCAAAGGCAAAGTTGAAAGATGGCAAACAGTTACACCAGGAAGGACCCAATATCTAATTTTGAGTTTAAAAAGTTTTTTCTGTTTTGACCCCATGGCCCAAAAACCACCCCTGGGAGATGAACTGGATGTCAACAACAAAAAAAAAAGTTCTATATTTCATGTGAACCCAAATGTTCATTGCATATACAAAGTTTCATTAAATATGTTATTAAAACAGGGCCTGTGATTGCATTTTTGGAATTTCACCTTTTTACCCCACCCAAGGGGGTGGGGGGGGGGCAAGAATGATACTGCTCTCGCACCTTCTTGCCATGTGGTGATCATAACTACCAAATTTGGTGAAATTCTGCACAAGTGTGATGATTTGTTAGTTAGAATTCTGCACACAAGTTAGGACATAGTGTGATGGACAGACAGAAAAAAAACGAGACACAGACAGATAGACAGCCATGGATCTACCCCCATGCCACCACAGACAGGTTGGTGGTCTTTGTCTTCGACCACCTCCTTTCTGGTCTTGCACACTCTGCTTTCCATGCTTTGTCTCCCCCAGGATTTTACAGGGTAAACATGGTCCACATCAACCCCCTTTTGTTGAAGCTATCTAAATCCAAGATCACTGCTCAACTCCACTCATTCATTCCTCTATCCCCCCTACCTGTGGAGCCAACTTCCCCATTCTCTTCAATCTCATTATTCCCTCCAGGTATTCAAGACAGTTATTCACCACCATCTCAGATCATCCGCAATCTAAAACCATGATCTTTTCTACCCTCATTAAACAACCCCTCCCTCCCCCAACAAACCTCAATTCTTCCTCCTTCCAAATTTTAGTTTTCACTTTTCTATCTGTCTCACGTTTCCATCTGTTTCCAGAGTTTCCACCTGTATCAAGTTTGTCCATCCGATGCATCTTCTCCTGCCCCTCATTCCTCCCCACACCCATTGTTTGTCCAGGTCTGTCTGTCTTGGCCTTCAACTCTGCTGTTGGCGTTTCCCCTCTCTTTCAACTGTTCCTTTTGCACTGTTGTGTCCTGATCCGTTCAGTATACCAATTCTAACTCTTCCACGAGCCTAGATTACAGTGCTGAAAGAAAGTCTACACCCCCTTTCAATTTTTTCACCTTTTGTTGCTTTATAGCCTGGTGCATTAAATCAGACCTTTTTCCACCTTTTATGGGTGGAAGGGTTTGACGAAGGGTTAACACTCGAAATGTCAGCTTCTCCTTGCTATCCACATCGGTTAGCATACGTTGCCCTCTCCCACCCCCCCCCCCCTCCGCAAGTGCAGCTAAACTGAAGGTTTTGGAAGTGCAAAAAAGGTGATTTGTGTTTTTAGTGTTTAAATATTGTCACGGCCAAAAATATTGGCACCATTGCATTTTTTTCAAATAATGCACCATTTCTTCCAGAAAATTGTTGAAAATAAAAAATATTTTGGTATCCACAAATGTATTTCTTTGGTTTACAGTGGAACAAAACAAAACAAAGAAGCTGAAAAAATAAAATCTGAGCTTATGCCACACAAAAATCCTAAAATGGCCTGGATAATATTATTGGCACCTTTTAGAAGTTGTTTGAAATAATTAGATTTCAAGCAGGTGATTCTCCTTTACTTTGGAACTGAACTCACCTGCGGTAAGTTGCAGGTGCCTGCAATATAACAATCACTCATTCAACCAGTTTGAATGGAGAAAAGGAGTCATTCTGCTGTTTTGTGTCACTGTGTGTACCACAATGAGCATGGAGAAAATAAATAAAACCAGACTTGTCTGAGGTGGTCAGACACAAGATTGTAACCAAGCAGAGACAATCTCAAGGCGACAAGTCCATCTCCAGAGACTTTGATGAACCCACGTCCACGATGTTATCAGGAAGTTTAAGGCCCATGGCAATGCAGCCGACCTCCCTGGACATGGCCACAAGAGAAAACTTGATCGAAGATTGCATCGAAGGATTTTTCGAATGTTGGAGAAAGCACCTCGACAAACTGCCAAACAGATTCAAGCTGACCTTCAGACACAAGGTATAACAGTTTCAACTCACACCATCCGACACCAACTCAATGAAAGGGGGTTCCATGGTAGGAGACCCAGGAGGACCCCATTGCTGAGAGACAGCCAAAAGAAAGCCTGACTGGAGTTTGCCAAAACACACCTGAACAAGCCAAAATCATTCTGGGAGAATGTCCAGTGGACAAATGAGACCAGATTAGAGCTTTTTGGTAAAGCACATCATCTCTATTTACAGAAAACAAAATGAAGTCTTCAAAGAAAAGAACACCTTCCCCACAGTCAAACATGGAGGTTCAGTGACATTTTGGGGTTGCCTTCAATGTGTGCATGGCATCATGAAATCATGAGATTACCCAGGCATTATGGGGTCATTCTTGTCTGAGGTAGATTTGTATACCAGTTTAAAATTCTGCAGAAACTCTTTCCTGGATAGTTCCATTTAAGATTTATCAACTTCTGAATATGAAAAAGTGAATAATTATTAAAAAAAAACGTGCATGTAAATAAAAATTAATTTTACTATGAAGTCATGGGCATTAGATAAAATTATTAGGTCAGTAGACACATCTTATATGAGGCAATCTTTAGAAAAAAAATGAAGATCCTAAACCCTGAGCCACATGGTCAAACCAGGGGACAAAATTGGTCCATTTTAGAGCCCTCGGAGGCTTATGTTAAAACTTTTATAATTAATCACCGAACTGTATTATCCCAGCAAAAAAATGTATCTATGGATAGATAATGACCCTATAATCACTGTATTATGAGGAAAAAATTCTAAGTTGTTCCATATTTTCAGGAGGGCTCCTATAGTTTCACCTTATTTTAGCTCGTTTTGGCCAAAAAGTCATTTTTAGCATCCTATAGAGTGAGAAATATGCATCCCAGAAGCTAGCTGATGTCATAATTGAAAAATTTGGATGACAATTACTACATATTTGCAATATTAGCTTTCTAGAGGAGTCCATTATAAAATAAGCCACTGAAGTTGGGAAAAAATGCGTTTTTCACATTTGGCATTTTTAGGGCTAAATTTCAAAGGTCTCTAGGAGAGATATTTTTTAAACTATGAGGAATTGAAAGCTAATCTTTTGCATGGTGGGTCGAGCCATATAGATCTACATTTAATAATTTTTCCAGCAAAATCTGAGGAGGTGACCTGGGGACCCTTAGGTGAGTTGGCACGGAATGACCCTATGGAGGTGCAATGTTCAACCCAGTGTCAGAAAGCTGGGTCTCCAGCGAAGGTCATGGGTCTTGCTTCAGGACAATGACCCCAAACACACTTCAAAATGTACCCAGGAATGTTTTTTTTGGTGTCCACATTTGGTCATCTACTGTCTCCGGAGAGGAGACGCTAGAAGACAGAAAAACCACTGACCTGCCTGCGGTTAGAGAGTGAGAGGTCCAAAGACTCAGTCTCACCGCGGGACATACCAATTATCTTAAATGCCTTGGTTTCCACAGAGTGAAGCCGAGAAAGGTGAGAGGCGGGAGCACCAGCACAGAGGGGAGAGCAGTACTCCATCAGGCTTCGGACGAAGCTTTGTATGTGGTCAGGAGCTCAGGTGGGCCGAGGAAGGACTTTGCACGACGGAGGATGCCCAGTCTGCAACTGGCTTTGGAAGCCAGTTTGGAAATGTGGCTTTCCCAGGAAAGATCATGGCAGATAGTGAGACCCAGAAGCTTGAATGAAAGGACTTCTTCAAAAGGATTGTTGAGAAAGTAGATTGGGGGGGGGGGGGGTGTTTTCCAGATGGTCCTTTCGGAGAGACAGAGTGAGTGTGTGAGATTTGTCAGGATTGAAAGACATGTTCCACGTGTTGGACCAGTTGGTGATTTTATCCACAACTGCAGAGAGTGAAAAGGCTGCTGCTTGCCGATCTGAGGGATTACAGATGGTACGGCAGAGGGTGGAGTCATCAGCAAAGCGATAAAGAGGATTTTCCAGAGAGTCATAGAGATCATTGATGAAAACCAGAAAAAGAACAGGGCCCAGAACACTGTCTTGAGGAACTCCAGCCTGGACAGGAAGAGGGGATTAGAGAACTCCATTTAGGGCCACACGTTGTCTGCGACAGGAGAGGAAGTCTGCGAGCCATGAGTGGAGATGGCCTTGGATACCACAGGAAGAGAATTTGGTGAGCAGGGCAGGGTACCAGACTGTATTGAAAGCACGCGATATTGTTACGAATCTGGAAACCATTCACCTTCATACATACAGTTGACCCAAAGTTTAGTTATTTCGTTAAGTATATGTGGGTAGTTAGAATCTCTCCCCTATGTCTAATGGGAATTTCATGTGTGCGCTGTGAGTTTCTTTCGAGTTAGTCTTCTGCACTAAATCCCCCCTGCACTCCTTCAGAGCCAACCCCACCCCAACAAGATGGAATGTTCCCCTCGTCCAATCGGGGGTGAGATCACCTCAGGGCCAACTCCGCCCCAGCAAGATGGAATGTTCCCCTTGTCCAATCTGGGGTGAGATCACCTCAGAGCCGACCCCACCCCAACCAGATGGAATGTTCGCCTCGTCCAATGAGGGGAGGACACCGATCGCCGACACCCCACGACCAATCCGGAGGCGAGTTACCTCAGAGCGGATCCCTCCACCCACCCGGGTCAGGGATAAGAAAAGTGGTGAGCTGTCTCAGCAAGATCTGGTCTGGTCTGGTCTTTGGTCGGGTCTGCGGTCTTTTTCGAGGTTCCTTGGTGGTCGGTGGTCGTGTTGGTGCTCGTGGTGGAGATGTTTCATGGTGCTCGTGTCGTAGATAGTCGTTCGTGGCAGCCAGGATCGTGGGCTCGTTGGATTCCGGGTCATGGGTTCGAGTCCCACCGTGGTGGATTGGAGTCGGTAAAACCGCACGAGGCGGCCAGGTACCCGGCCAGACTCTGACCCTCAGCTCGCCTTCCATCCCGAGCTGAAGGGCCGAATAAAGACCCACAAGGTCCATTTCTTTTTGGGTGTATGTGTCTGTCTGTGGCCAGTCTGATAAGTAGAAATCGTTTAAGTGATTGCCTTGTACATTTGCCTACATCATATTTGTGGTCAATTCTGCTCTGTTTCCCTCCCTCTTACATTGTAAATAAATAACTGTTAAATGTTCCAGTTCGTTGTCTGTGTTTTCTTTCATTGACCCAGTATGGTTCGGGCTTGAGTATTAGGAAGGCTAACTGTGCCGTGAATTGTCATTTGGGCCGGCGCGGCTTTGGTAATTCCCGCTCGGTTACGCCGGATCTGAGTCGGTAACAGCGACTCGGTTCGGACAAAGCCGGCCGAGGGTGTGGTTTTCCCTGGAGCTAGACCGCGAGGCTACTTAGGTAAATTGGAATCAGACAAAAAGACCCTAACCGTGCGGTCGAAATATTGGCGTCCACGGTCCATGAAGGACCCGTCGACTTCGGAGTTATCCGGAGTGACGATCTTCAATTCCGGTGTTCGGTGGGAGATGGTCCAACTGCTCCGTCTAGCGGTCGTCCTCGTCACCGAACCCGGCACCACAACAATATGTCTATGGAAATGGCTCTGATTTCATGTCTGGCATCGAGGACCTCCATCCATTGTTGGGAGAGCAGAAGCAGCATATCCAGGGTAGAGTGACCTGGTCTTAAACCAAATTGATGATCAAAATTCATGCCATTGGAAAAGAGGAAGGATGAAATGTCTGAAGCGATGATGGATTCCATAACTTTGCTGATGATTGGGAGTTGGTCTGTCGTTGCAGGGGTCTGTTTTTGCAACTTTTTTATGCAGAGCGGTAATGTTTGCTGATTTCCAAACAGATGGCAGATGACCTTGAGCACATGAGAGGGTGAATAGAACAGAGAGAGGGTGAGCAAGAGCAGAGGAGCAGGTTTTTAGGACACATGGGCTGATGCCGTCTGGATCGGTTGCAGAATCTGAGTCGAGGTTTGACAGCAAGTTCTGCACTTTGTCAGGAGAAAAGGACACAGAAACCAGGGACAGCTGGGTGCGACTGGGTAAGGTGGGTA
>NC_140963.1:52116568-52184068 GCF_056783735.1 Eptatretus burgeri
TCACTTGATCCAACCCTGGGGTGATGGTCGGGCTGAGAATCAAACCCAGATGAGATGGCCCAAAAGTAAGCGTGCTTCATCTGCACAACCTGTTACAATAATGCTGTTGTTTTAATCTGACACATAATACACTTCTATCCCCATCACCTCATATACTGTGTTGGTGCGAGCGAGTTGAATTCCAAATTCAGTGGACTGGGAGCTTGAGTACTGAGTTGCACGACGAAGTTAATGGTGTCAGCAGACCACAATAACAATGGCTGTGTTACAGATATAAAGAGGGAAGTTTGGGAGCACAGTATAACTATGCAGCAGAAGTGCCCCCAGGCAGCCCATGCTTACACGCCTTCCGGCGAGGTAGAGGTGATACCCCAGGCGAACCTCCCCCGGCACCATCAAATGCCCCCGGTCGACAAGCTGGCTCGTCTCACTCAGACAGGACCGAATCAGGTAAACACCCCAAGTCTGCAAGCCCCGCGGCTGACCTTGGCGAGATCAGAGGTTTGCGCTCCATGGCGCCTGGCATGTCTGAGTTTGGCAATATCAGGGGTGGGGGTGACGCTGAACAGCGAACCTGCCCCGGCTCCCCGCCATCAACACGAACCAGGCAATTAGCCGGCTCCATTATCAGCTGTACCACACCAAAACCGCGCACCAGCGCCAGGCGCAACACCGCCCCTGCCACCGACCCCTTAGGTCGCAGCAAATCCAGCCGAGACTGCAACGCACGTCCATACAGACGATCAGCGTTGACTGGATGCACAGCAGTGTCATACAACAGCAGAAACATCGTCTGCGCAGATGCAAACTTCTCTTTACGTACAGCGCGTTCCCACAGTATAATGTTAACACATGAGGTTGCAGCGAACTGCGGACTGTCATCGAAGACCGGGATCTGGAAGACCTGTTTATTCGCAATGATCGTGCGCAAGTTCTTCACACCAGAGAAAGCATCGATCCCAATCAAACACATTTTGCTCACACGCGGACTGTCGGCATTTGCTTTTATAACGCCATGCTTAATCACTCGTGCTGCGAGAATCAAACACACAACAATTAACATATCATGAACCACGCTGCGAGCAAGCCTCTTGGCAGTCACGACATTGAGGCGACTTGCGTGCAGGTCCTCATCCGAACGTCGAAGAGGACACCGTCGTTGGTCGCGTTCCACGAACTTCTTGAATGCGTCCGGTTCGCTCCAATCCCCCGTTGAAATCGCCTGAACGACATGGGCGTGCACTGTATCATGAACCGACTCCACCGTGACCTGCTTGGTGGTGACCGGCCCATCCTGGACTTGGCACAGTGCCAACACATCAACCCAGTTGGTTGATCCAGACGAAGGTGGACCCTCCGCGCAACGCAAGCACGAGAGCCCGTCACAGCTGGCATGCTCCCCGTTGCTCCAGAACCGTATATCGTAGTTGCAGGAAGCAATGAACGGACACCAATGTTGTATCGCCGTGGCCCCTGCCACTGAGACCTCGCCCTCAGGTCTGGGGGAGGCCCGGGCCCAAACGGAGGTACTGGGCCCGAAGGAGACACAGGCGCACCTGGAGGGACAAACTCCGCAAGAGGAACCTCGTCCCACCGACTCGCTAATCGGCTCAGCATGGGACGTCCAAGGCCACTGGCTGGCGCCGTCCCATCTAGTTGAATGCGGGCCAACCAGCTCCGACCCAAAAGGGTGGGGCCCTCCCCTCGCACCACGAACAGCGAGAGCTCGACCCGCTGACCTTGATGGGCGACCAAGACGTGTGCCCTGCCAACCGCTGGTAGCGCTTCACCGGTATACGTGTGCAACGCGAGGGTAGACCTGAAAAGGCGTAGACCGGGGAGTGCACGAGCGGTGCGCTCGCTTATGATCGACACCGCCGCTCCGGTACCAACTTGAAACACGATCGGCGTTCCATCCACAAAACCTTGCATAGGTTGCAGGACTCGACCCGGGACGTAAAAGCGTACGTCATGCACAAAACATCGTACCAGCTGCAGGTCTCGACCCGGGACATAAAAGCGTACGCCATGCACAACACCTCGTACCGGTCGCAGGTCTCGCCCCGTGTCGCTGGGGTTGCCTCGTACCGGTTGCAGATGTTCCTGAGTGTTCAGATCGCCGTCCGACTGGCCGCGTCGCAACGTTTGTCCACGGCCCGCACCGAAGACTGTGCGTGCGGTCGTGGGCGCTTGGTATATCGCGCGGACCTCCGGATCACCTGTCATACTCTGGCCAGTGAGGGCTCGGACATCTGTCAGAGTCTGCTCGACGGCCGACGCCGTTTCCGAGTTGAATGTACTGTCCTCATCCTTTCGCCGTGGAATTGCAGAAACCATTTCTGACTCTTGCAAATCAGAAATAAAACGATCTTCGAGCCTAGCCTGCCGTTCACTCGACGTGAATTAGCAGGCGACGGCGAGATGTCTCACCCGCTCAGCGAAACTCGCGATGCGCTCCCCTGGGCTCCTCGCCAGGTGATCGAACTCGTACTGCGTGAGCTGCGCTGATTCTCCCGGCGCTCTGTGCGCCCGACAATCCAATTGCTCCACAACGACTCAAAGTCAATGCCGAGGAAAACAGGCACTCTGCACGCGTCAATCCGAAACATCCTTGTCACCAAACTGTGGTGTCGTGGCCGAGGTGCGAACAGGCAGACACGAGCCGGAGGGTAACACAACTCCGCTTTATTGCCTCGAGCGAGAGGGTAGGCGTAGGATGCCCGTAACTCCGCTTTAGTACGCATTCGATGCACCCTACAGACACACGACCTACAAGCCACTGCTAATGATACCACATGCTGCTAACTGGTGCTACAAGCCTCTAGCGGGCACGAACAGCTGTATACATTGCCGACACGTGACACTATCACAACTCCTCCACGCCCCCACAACGCTCCATGCCAATACACCACAGAATTGAAAGCAGTCTGTTGAAATAGAAAAAGTCATGACTTATAACACAGTAATGAGAACCACATGTGTGAAAGAGGAAGTTGAAACATTAGAAGAGACCGTTTTTAGCTCGCCTGTTCGAAGAACACCCCGGTGTGAGCATGAGCGTCAGCGTGAAAATGTTAAAGTTTTTGGTGCAAGTTATTTAGAAGCCTGCCATTCATTTAATATGTGTACTAGGATGCTGATATTTGGCATGGAGGTTCCTTTGCGGTATATTATTGATGTAGTGAAGTTGAAATAAAAAAATATTTTCTAATTTTTAAAAATTTTTACCTGTTTTGAACTTAACTTTTTTGTAGCACATCAACGTTAAAGTTTTTTCCTACCATACTATTTTTTTTACTGATTACAACATACAAATACATATATTGCTGTAAAATTATTTGGATCAGACTTCACTGCAATGCTTTATAAAAAATATTATTAGACTCGTCTTCTAAAAACGATAAATGTATAAACAGGCGAGCGTTGGGTGGCTTTGACACCAACTCTCTGGTTATTATTATGATTATTATTACAGTTTATTAATTTTTTTGATAAAGATTAAATAAGATTAGGTAAAGGAAAGGTTGAATAAGATAAAGTAAAGGAAAGGTTGAATAAGATAAGGTAAAGGAAAGGTTGAAGAAAAATCGTGAGGTGAATGGTGAATTTGGAAAGGCAAACACAGAGAGAAGAAACAATTCAAACAGAAACACGTGGTTTCGGGAGGTGTATAGTTAGAAGTTAATTAAAAAAATTTTTTTTGATAAACATTGTATAAGGTTTGGTAAAGGAAAGGTTGAAGTAAAATCGTGGAGGTGCATGGTGAATTTGGATCGGCAAACGCAGAGGGAAACTGGTGGGTCGATGAAAAGTAACAGGAAGAAGAAGGGGGTAGAGAAACACATGGTTGTGGGAGGTGTTTCATTAGAAAGGGTACAGAGAGAGAGAGAAAGAAAATGATGGATTTTTAAACATTAGGTAATGGTAGGTTGTATTGTTGTAGTGCCGGGTTCGGTGGCGAGGACGACCGCGAGATGGAGCAGTGGGGCCGTCTCCCACCGAACACCCGGAATTGAAGATTGTCACTCCAGATAACTCCGAAGTCGACGGGTCGCTTAATGGATCGTGGATGCCAATATTTCAACCGCACATCAGGGTCTTTTTTTGTCCGATTCCAATTTACCGAATTAGCCACGCGGTCGAGCTACCGGGGAAGCCACACCCTCGGCCGGCTTTGTCCAAACCAAGTCGCTGTTACCGACTCGGATCCGGCGTAACCGAGCGGGAATTACCAAAGCCGCGCCGGCCCAAATAACAATTTACGGCACAATCAGCCTCCCTAATTCTCAAGCCCGAACCACACTGGGTCAATGAAAGAAAACACAGACAACGAACTGGAACATTTAACAGTTATTTATTTACAATAGGCAATGGGGAGGGAAACACAGAGCAGACTTAATCATGAATATAAATGCAGGCAAACGTACAATGGCAATCACTTTACAGTTTTACTTACAAGACTGGCCACAGACGGACACACACCCAAAAAGAAATGGCGCCAACTGGCCTTTATTCGGACCCTCTAGCCACGGAGGATAGGCAAGCTGGGGGTTAGAGTTTGGTCAGGTACCTGGCCGCCTCGTGCGGTTTTACCGACTCGCACTTGTGGAGCTCGGAGTCCGTGGAAGGGAACGGGGATCCCCAGCTCGAGCGCTCCAACACAATCCACCACGGTGGGACTCCAACCCACGAACCAGAATCTAACGAGCGCAGCTAGGATCCTACAAACGACCCGGCCAGCCACGAACGATGATCGACGACCAGGAGAGCCCAGCAGACCAGAAGCAAGGAACGACCTCCAAGGAACCAAGGAATCCCCCCGATACAGCTCACGATCGTTCTTATCCCTCCCCCGTGCTGGGTGGAGGGATCCGCTCTCGGGTAACTCGCCTCCGGATTGGACGGGGCGTTTTCGGGTGTCGTGGTGGTCAGCCACCATTGGAGGAGGGGCGTGTCGGCGTCTCGGTGCTCCTCCCCGGAGAGAGGCTCTTTTGCCTTCCCCAGTGTCGACAGGGGAGACATTCTTCTTTGATGGGGCGGAGTTGGAGCTGAAGCGATCTCACCCCTGATTGGACGAGAGGAACATTCCATCTTGCTGGGGCGGAGTCGGCTCTGAAGCGATGGAAACTCCATCTACGTTCGTGGCCTTGAACACGCGCGTAATGGAGCTGAAAGAGTGGAGGGATTGATGTAGAAAACTAACTCGAAAGAAACTCGCAGCGCACACATAAAAATCCCATTAGACATAGGGGAGGGATTCTAACTATCCACATATACTTCACGAAATAACTAAACTTTGGGTCAACTGTATGTGTGAATGCGAATGGTTTCCAGATTCGTAACAGTATAAAGAAATCTTGAGGTATATGGTGAAATTGGGTCAGCTCAAATAGAAGGAAGAAAAGAGTAGACTCGTGGATATGTGGGGAAAAAGTATGGAGGGAAAAAGATTTTTTTTTTTTTCGAACATTTGTTAAATTTGAGACAAGAAACAGAGGGTGTAGTTGGGAGGGATAGAAGAGGAGGCGGTGGGAAAAGTGGAGAAAATAAAAACTGACGGTAATTGGGAGAAAATAAAAATAAAAACGATCATGCACCTCGACGGGAAAAATGGGTCGGCATAATGTTTTGGGGTTGCTGTGCTCATGACAAAATGCTGAACTGTTCCGAAGTGGCCAGCAATGAGTCCAGAGCTAAATCCACCTGTGGGGAGATCTGAAAACAGCAGTTGGGAGAAGGCACCCTTCAAATCTGGGAGAACTGGAGCAGTTTGCACAAGAAGAGTGGACCAAACTGCCAGTAGGGAGGTGTAGGAATCTCATTCATGGCTATAGGAAGTGCTTGACTGCAGCTATTTTGTCCAAAGGCTGGGCTACCAAAAATTTTGTCAATGCCAATTCTTTTTATTTTCTGATTTAAAAGGATATATTAAGTTCTGAATTAAAAACAAAGGTTCTGTTATATTAACCAGGGGTTTCCTTAGAAGCCGGTTACCGGCGACTCAGAAAAAATGTCAAAGGTCGCCGCCTACTTCAGCACCGATTTTTGGATTTTTATATATATTTTTTTGGTCACCACGAAATCTCTACACCCCCTGTTTTGAAATCCGAGACGAAAACACATTAGTATTTCGATAAAAGCGGGCTTACTTTTACTGTTAGTACTCTAGCCTGGTCTCGCACAACACTGACCTAAAAATAACACAAGCAGCTAAAACACGCCTCCTGCAATAGAGAGTTCTCTGCTTTAGCCTCGTTTTGGATGGTTGGCCTGATACCCTGATACCATACAGCAATGACCTCAAGAAAATAAACTTTGTAGGCCTCGCAGTGTCGGTGCCGAAACGATGGCATTGAAACGAAAATCCCTGTTTGACTTTGGAATTTCGAAGAAGTCCAAAGACATGGGAGGTAAGCTTCTGGCCATCAGTAATTGGTCTAAACTTGCACTCTCGAGAGTGCGACGTTGTTGTTTCACGAAACACGTTTTACCTCGTCCATTTTGAGCTTTTGTCAAGCGATGCGGCTCCAAAATACACGGTCACCCGTTGTGCCTTTTTAATTTATAAAGTAATTAGCCTACAAGTTTAAAGCAGCTTTTGTAAATGTTATTATTCGTGGTTATTTGCACTGAAAATCTCTGTTTATTAACTGAAGTGAAGGCCAAGTATGAGCAGCTGTGAACTGGCCGACTGAATACTGGTACCGCAGGTACATGCATGTACCATAGACTTGCGAGCTTTTCTTGACGGTATAACACGATAATGAAAGGTGATAGTTTAACAAAATTGGGATTGTGACTGTGACGCAGTATACACACTTAGACTGTTTGATTGGTTGACTGATTGAAGCTAGCTGAGATCAAATAAAGAAATTATCAGAAAACGAGTGAAGTTAAATACATGTTTATCATCATTTTCAAACAATAAACTAGTCTGAAGTTATTAGTTTGAGCTGTTTATTAAATCAAAACAAAACACAATAAAACTAGAGGGGGAGCACTCGGTAGAGTGCAAAACCTCCGCCGCCAATACTGCTAGGTCACTCAAGTGAACCTGATATCCTCTTAATTCAATTTGACGTCAACAGTGCTCACAGAGTTATAGTTTGCAACTTTCCCTTTTACATACTCAATTCATTCGTCATAACTAGATTCCTTGAGACAGAAATTGATTTTACGTGGGTATATCCACCTGAAGTTCCAAAATCAGCTGCAATTATAATTTTGGCATGTTTTTTTGTTGGAAATCACTTAAAACATGCAGACATGCAAAAAAAACGAAATCGAAATTTTGTTGAAAAAAAAGTTGCAAATTTTTTTTTCTATAACCATTTTTTTTGGGGGGGGGTTGGAAATCACTTAAAACATGTAGAAATGCAAAAAAAAAGAATTCAAATATTTTTTCAAATTGGCTGCCATAGCAGCCATATTGGATTTTGGACCAGTCCAAAATCTAATGGCATGATCCTTGGAGCAGACCTCACCCCCCCCCCCACCAAGTTTCGTCGAAATCCGTCGAGGAGTTTTTCCGTAATACTGTTCACAAACAAACAAACAAACAGAAAGGGGTGAAAACAGTAACCTCCATCCATCTTTGATGGCGGAGGTTAATAATAATAAACAATATTTGACAAAGTAAAATGAAATCAAAGAGGGAAAATATGCATAAAATGAATGAAAGAAAATTTACAAATACAATACTGAGCTTCCCTATGCTTAAATAGTTCATCAGATATTTAGGGAGTTGTGAAGTTTAGGTGTTGTCATTGTTTGAGGTGGCCCTCAACTTCTGGCTAATGGTAGGCCCTTTTGAAAAGCAGTTTCTCACAGTGATGAATGCATTTGGACTATTTTCAGTTACTCCACTGCTTAACATCCAAGCAATTTTCATTACATTTAGAGAGTGGGGTGTGGGCCACATTAAAAATGATAGCATGGGAAACTTATCAATTCACAATTATACAGCACATGTACATTTTAATTATTTGCTATTTGCAGAATTCCCTGAACCTCTCCCTGTCCCTCCACCTGAACCTCTCACAGTCTCTGAACCTGAATCTCTCCCAGTCTCTGAACCTGAACCTCTCCCAGTCTCTGAACCTGAATCTCTCCCTGTCCCTGCACCTGAACCTCTCCCTGTCCCTCCACCTGAACCTCTCCCAGTCTCTGAACCTGAACCTCTCCCAGTCTCTGAACCTGAATCTCTCCCAGTCTCTGAACCTGAACCTCTCCCAGTCTCTGAACCTGAACCTCTCCCAGTCCCTGCACCTGAACCTCTCCCTGTTTCTGGACCAGTCTGCTCTCCCTCTCCTGAACCAGTCAACCATCCCACTGTAAATCAACCGGCAAACTCTTTCTCACTTTCTGAATCTGCCAGGACTTTGTCACGCTCTCTGCAAGAAAATAAACTTGCAGTTCCTGATCCAGTGATACCGTCTACTGCAGCCAACTCATTAACATTCTCTGAACTAATCAATAATCTTAGCTAATCAAAAATTATTATAATAATCTAATCCTTCATGCTCACAGCATTCATACAGCAAACCCTGAACACTCACAGAAGTGAAATGGAATATGGTTTCCTTCATGAATGCTAGTTCATCTACACTATTATTATGTAACACACTTACTTCAGATTGCTCACTGTACTCCACCATGTGCAGTATCATCTCCCTGTTAAGAACTAAGGTATGGCCCAAATGCTGCTAAAATGCCTCTCTTTTAAAGTGCTTCCATACTCCATCTTCCAGACACCTTGGTGTGCCCTAAACCATGGCCTTAAATTAATGAACCCTGTTTAAAAGCTGCTTGAACTAACTATACAGTATAGCTGAATTTCAGTCAACCAGTCAGTCAGTCAATCAATATGTTAATGCAACTACATCCAGTACAAGCCGAACCACCTGTTTTTGTGGAGTTTTCCACCCCAACAGCATGATAATATGAGAACTATTTCATGTCAGAAATCATGCTAGAATGCATCTCCAGCCAACTAGGATCCTCCGGCTTCCAGGGCCCTAGTAGGGCCCTGGACCCCGGCCATGCAGCTGCGCTCGCTTTGCTCGCGGTGATGGTAACCTGCTACTTTTTAATCGTAGCCTCTTACTCCAAAAAATAAGGAAACCCCTGATTAACACTGAAATAATTAATTGTGGAGACCAAATACTTTTGTCAGTTTCAACTTATTTTGAGAGAAAATTGTGAGTTATTTGAAAAAAGTGCAAGGGTGTCAATATTTTTGTCCATGGCTCTATACAATTCAAATGAAAGAATTGGTTTTAAAGACTGTAGCAAAAAAAAAAAAAGAAGAAATAAAAGTTGAATGGAAGTTTACCACCGTTGATGCACTGTCTTTTACACCACCTTATTTAATATGTTAAATTAGATCTTCGACCCTGTTGTTTGTGTCCTTTATGACCTTGCTAAAAACAGTAAGTTTCTTGTTTGGAATGATTTTCAATTTGTTTCACTGCCAGGTAGCCAGACAGACAAACAATTACCTTACCCCTCTGTGCGCATGTGCGATCAGGACGAGATTCTGTACAAATTGCCAAATTCAGAGCCAAAGTACTGCTAAAGTGCAGGGTTGTGACCCAAGTCGTGTTCTGCAGTGTTCAAAGTCTAACATTCAATTGAAATAAAGTCGTTTCTCAATCACAGACTGACCGACAGGCAGAGTGAATCAATTTCTTAACTCCCTCTCCCAATGCATGCATGGGGTATCAAATGCAGTTGTATGCATTGAAGACAAGATAAGATGGCCAAACGTCTTTTGCACAGAGATTGCAAACCTTCACCAGCAAAAAAATGTTTTTGGAAACCATGCAAAGAACATATTTGAAGACCTTGCCAAAAAAGGCAAAAATCAAATGGGCTTAATGAAACGTCATCCCATGCAAACAATTTGGAGGAGCACACGTACACTGTTGTTGCGCGTATCGACGTGGGGGAACTTGCGAACTATGAACTTCACGGCTGCCTCCAGGTTCTTGTCGGCCAGACACTGTGGCTTTGCCTTGGCATCTCCGCAGGCCTGCCAGCACGACGCACAGACAAAGACAGGAATTCACAACACATCACAACGCACGTCCCCCATTGCCAGTAAAGAGTACATCAATTATAATTCGGTCGTGAAAAGTAACAGCATTTAACCACAGAGGTAAAACAAAGGCAGAGGAGATTCCTTGTAAATAACACAAATAAAAATCATTCCACCACGGGGCTTAAAAAAAATAAAAAAAAACCTTTCTCAATTTGCCATGGAAATGCTCAAGTTTTGGCATCCATCATATTTTCTGGTGTATTAACCACACTTTTTTTATTTTTTTTTATTTTTAATCAGTGGGAAAAAGTTAAGTGGAGGGTGCAGTCAATGCATAGGTTTAGAAAAAAATAAAATAAAATCAGTCTGAAAAACAATAATTTTTTCAATGCCATGCAAGCGATCGCAGGTGGAAGCTTCGAATGTGTGCGATTCAAGAGGGGAGTTCATGTAATGTAAGTGCAGCTAAGTGATGAAGCTCTCACGATTACACACTAGCCATTACGGCACTCAACGATCAAGCAAATAGACTTTGATTTTATCCCCCAAAAAGTTTGACAATGACAAAACAGACTTAAATGTTCTGATAATTTTATGCTTAATTTTGGATTTCAAACTTTACATTTTGTGCTAAAGTTAATATCCAAATGTATTTCGATCTAGATCAGAAAATAAAATTATATATTTTTTCTTTTTTGAGAGTGAAAAACAGGAGTGCGGTTAATACACTGGAAAATACGGAATACAAAATATTTTTCATCGGGGGGGGGGGAATAATATTTTTTAAAGGACAAAGAAAAACCACAAATGAGATTCCAATTTGAAAGAGGAAAGAAATACTGTACAGCACAAATTGACATAATATAAAAGAATACTGGAAACTTACTAAAAGAAAAGAGCAAACAAAACCTCGCAACATGGAACGGCCATATATACAGACTATATCAGAGCACAGGACTATTTCAGTATTACAGGTAAAAGTTCAAGAAACCACGATCATATAAAGTGTATAATAAATCACAGTACTCACGACACGAATGCAAGAATATACAAAGCGATCTCTGAGATTTCACTCCAATGTGTGATGCAAAACATTGGCATTTCTGAATGATTGAGCAACCATAGTCTGATTTTTACAGGTTAAAAGTGATCGTGTTACGGTATAAGCAATTACATCACCGGGTGGTGCTCATCAAGCCACAAACACAAAGCAATCACAAGAGGAACTTGAACTCGGCAAAATGTCACGCTAACATGTAATGGCGCCAACACTTGACTAGATGGAGAGATTTATGAGGTGGTGCCGACCTTCCAGACTTGTCCTTGCTGCGGCAAGCAATGCAACAGAAAAAGGAAATCAAAATCACAAGGTGTACAAAATAATCACATGTGTGCAACAGGCTCGTGACGGCACACATGTTAGAGGAGTATGGCATGCACACGCACACACCAAGCAAAAAAAATTTAAAAAAAACATATTCAGGGACATTAAATGGAGGAAAAAAAAAATACATAAATAAAAAAAAAATTAAAAAGGAGGCTCAAAGTACTGCATCAACCAGTGGTATGCTTTCACTTTGCCAAGATAAAACAGCAATGTAAAACGAAGGTGTACTACAACTGCGTACCAAATAAAAAGTATTTTCTGATGACATTTGCAGTCACGAAAGAACAAGATAAGTCACGTCAACAAACTTCCTCAAGCATCCTCCAAAAGGCCTCGCATGGCCAATATGATCAAGACACAATTTTTCATCCGTTTTTGTCTCCTCCAAAAAAGGGTGATCCCTTATTAGTGAGGGTGTGAGTGGGAAAATGGCATTGGCAACCCATGTCTCACTCATTGTGGATATCAAGTACAGCTGGTACGGGAGAAAAAAATAAATTATATATACAGATATAGTACGTGTGAAAGCGCAGATATAAACCAGGTATATTACATCTGTGCAAGAATATACACGAGTACCTATCAAAATGGATAAGACATCACAGGTCGAATTGGACCTCAGTGATAAATCAAAAATCAAGGATATAAATTGAGATTTGACGCCACATCGATTTATTTTAAAAAAAAAATTAAAGATGACCATTGTGCTCAAGAGGAAGGTGCTTTATGAAAATGCTTTATCAAGCAAAATCATGAAAATGTGTTTGACTTCAGTGAGGGGACAAGATCCACAACAAATCCTTACAATTTCAAACTTCCCCAATACAATACCCCCTCCACCTAGGTTATTTTTTTCAGCCTGTAAATGGAAAAGGGCAATTATTTTGGCCTCATGGTATCAGTCCAAACACATGGCCAATGGTATTGCTCGCATCGTCCGAATGCAGTCGAGATAGCCAGCTCAACATTCTGTTAAATTATAGCACAAGACAGACAGATGGAGTCACGACATGGCATTCCTTGTACGAAGGACCGACGTCTATACCCATTCGAAGGACTTCACGTGGACACACGAGAGAAATCTAGGTTTGCGGAGAAGCTCCACGCAAAACATGATGGGACAGCTCCTCCATCCAACTTTGCAAAATAATTCCATTGCAGCTGGAAGAGAAGACGTGTTGATGACAATGTCCTCAAATTAAACGTCGGATTTGATTTCCAACTGTATCGGATGATATAAAACTGCTTCCTGGTGAAGTTTTATCCCACCATTTGCTAGTGGATGAGAAAGACCCCACTGTATCTTTTGAAACCAATATGCCATTGTGTGCCAGTACTCTGACAAGATCACAAGTTCTTTGAAAAGACTCCCCAATCACCATTTGGAAGACCAACAGCAAACTACCCATTGTATTCTCTGACTTTTGATTGCATGGGAAGTATCAATGATCTGGAAAGAGCATGACCAGGAACATGTCATTTTGAAAAGGGGGCACTGCAGTGCAAGGAATTGGTCCAGATGGGACATTATGCCAGCTATTCCTCAAATCAACTTACACTGATTGGTGGAGGAATCCAAATATGTTTTTGGTAAAGTGAAGGCCTTTGGTCCTCCAAAACAGTTCAATTCCCAAATTAACTTTATTATATCAGGTCATCTGCCATGCACTCCCTTCACAAAAACAAGGACCTGTTTTTTCCATCACAAGGACAGGTAACGTCACAGGGACCTGTCACACGCCTCCTCTCCCATCACAGGGACCTGTTACCCGCCTCTCATCACAGGGACCTGTCACCCGCCTCTCATCACAGGGACCTGTCACCCGCCTCCCATCACAGGGACCTGTCACCCGCCTCCCATCACAGGGACCTGTCACCCGCCTCCCATCACAGGGACCTGTCACCCGCCTCCCATCACAGGGACCTGTCACCCGCCTCCCATCACAGGGACTTGTCACCCGCCTCCCATCACAGGGACCTGTCACCCGCCTCCCATCACAGGGACCTGTCACCAGCCTCCCATCACAGGGACCTGTCACCCGCCTCCGCCTCCCATCACAGGGACCTGTCACCCGCCTCCCATCACAGGGACTTGTCACCCACCTCCGCCTCCCATCACAGGGACCTGTCACCCGCCTCCCATCACAGGGACTTGTCACCCACCTCCGCCTCCCATCACAGGGACCTGTCACCCGCCTCCGCCTCCCATCACAGGGACCTGTCACCCGCCTCCGCCTCCCATCACAGGGACCCGTCACCCGCCTCCCATCACAGGGACCCGTCACCCGCCTCCGCCTCCCATCACAGGGACCTGTCACCCGCCTCCCATCACAGGGACTTGTCACCCACCTCCACCTCCCATCACAGGGACCTGTCACCCGCCTCCCATCACAGGGACCTGTCACCCGCCTCCCATCACAGGGACCTGTCACCCGCCTCCCATCACAGGGACCTGTCACCCGCCTCCGCCTCCCATCACAGGGACCTGTCACCCGCCTCCGCCTCCCATCACAGGGACCTGTCACCCGCCTCCGCCTCCCATCACAGGGACCCGTCACCCGCCTCCCATCACAGGGACCCGTCACCCGCCTCCGCCTCCCATCACAGGGACCCGTCACCCGCCTCCCATCACAGGGACCTGTCGTTACCGGGATTTGTCCTCCTCCCCCTTGTCACACCCTCCATCTATCATGAGGACTGGTCCTCATCCTCACCATTACAGGGCCTTGTCCCTCTGCTCACCCATCCCCTATCCACCTATCATCAGGACTCGTCCTCCTCAACCTCCATAGAAATGTGAAAACAACTGCAGTTTCCGAATCATTTACACGGCGGTTCAGGCCGGACAGGACAGGACAGGACACTTGCAGGGGAATAGCGGATCACCACGACTCACCTTCTTGATGTTGTAAATGCGCGTCAACATACCGACCCCGCGGTCATTCAAGATGGTCAACTTCTCGGCCAGTTTCTGCTGGCTGGACATGACGCTGCGGGACATCGCGAACCCGAGAACCCGCAACGTCCGCACAACCGTCGCCGGACCATTTGCGCATGCGCATTGGATGTGTCCCTCTCGACATGCGCATTGGATGTGTCCCTCTCGACATGCGCATTCCATGTGTCCCTCTCGACATGCGCATTCCATGTGTCCCTCTCGGCTGGACATGTCTTCGTTTCATGAATCCTGCCGTTCCTTGGACCGAGTCCAACACCCTTCTCACACCTCGTCCTTTCTCCACATGTTTGCGTTCAGTCCGATTTGTCTCGTGAGGAAACGATTCGGAAAAAAAAAAAATTCGATTCCTCAGAAACCGTCACAGTTGCTTTCACGATCATTTGTTCTGCAAAAGATTCTGATTTATTTATTCCGTTTTTGGGCAACTTCTCCACCTGATCGAGTTTTTTTGTTGTTGTTTTTTTTTACACCAGGTATATGTTTTTTGCACTTGTGAAAACATTTCAATACTTCGCCGCGAACGAAAGGGTTTAAGTCGGTGTATAAGCTGGAGGATTACTGTTTGCTTGAGTGCATGAAAATTTGTTCTTCAATTTGTTCAAAGCACCCACTTGTCACTCTCAGCACAGACGATCGAAGCATTTACACCACGTTACACCACCGGTAACTTATTGAGTTAATTCGTGATGAATCCAAATCCAAATCATTTATTTGTTCCAACGCTTTAGCGAAGACAATTACATCCAACCTGTACTGTCGCGTCACAGGTTTTATTTTTATAGCGAACGCAGTGAGCTTCATACTTAACGCGTGCACGTGAGGGAATAGGAAACAAAAACAAAAACAAAAACAAAAACAACAACAACAACAACAACAACAACAACAACAACAACAACAACAACAACACAATACCCTCGCCATTTGGAAGCCGTGTCGTCAGCTATCACCTTTTGCTTCCGGTTGTTGTTAAACGCTATGCGGTGTATAAACATGATTGGGTTATATTTCTATCTTGTGAATATTACTTAATGCGTGCACATGAGAGAAGAGGACACAACAAAAACAACACAATACCATGGCAATTGTGAATCCGTGTCGTTGGCTATGACCCTTTTGCTTCCGGGTTTTTTTTTCGTTTCTGGTGTTTTTTTTGTTTCCGGTTTTTGTCATGGGGAATGATGCATGTGGTGAATTGAAGGACGTGACGTGTGATCACATGTCGTGCGTCCCACATATAAGGCGAAGTCTCCGCGCGGACGGGGTGATTGTCCCTGGGGGCATTGTCATTTACTGCGGCGATTCACTTGGTGCTCGTTAAATGGTGAGAATTGAGAGTATATCGGACTCCGTGCTTTTGCTGATTTATTCTGCGATGATTAATTGCACATGTATACCTTACTGCTTATGTACTCCTAGCTGAACCTGTATACCCTGGTGTGCCCGTAGAAGCGGCTTCAATCAAATGGAATAAAGCCTACACTCTGAAGGTTCTTCTCTCGCTTTTACTTCAATTTATTCCATTTGGTTTTCTCGGCTCTCTCGACCAACGATGGACAAGATCTACAAACCAGAGAGGTTCGACGCTGACCCAAATGCGACTGACTCGGAAATTAAATGGTTGCATTGGTTCCGTTCCTTCTCACACTATTTGACCATCATCGAAGAGGGAGCCAACAAACTGGCCGCCCTTGTGAATCATGTCTCCCCCAACGTATTCCGGCTCTTCTCGGAGTGTGACACTTACGATGCAGCGATCAACGAGCTGCGGGCGCTCTACGTGAAGCGCAAGAACGAGGTATACATACAACATCTTCTCAACACACGCAAGCAAGCAGCCGGGGAGACCATCGATCAGTTCCTGCAAGCTCTAAAGCAATTGGGAAAAGACGGCAGTTTCCGGGCCGTAACCGCCGAGGAACACCGAGATGAAGCGACCGGAGAAGCGTTCATTCAAGGACTCAGATCAGCCCACATACGGCAATGCTTACTGGAGAAAGCACAACCCACTCTTGAAAGGGTAGCCGACCAGGCTCGAGCGATGGATACGGCTCAGCAGCAATCTGAGTCATTTGGGACACCGATGCTGCTAATGAACGCTGCTATGGGGGAAACTCAAGGAACCCCACAGGGCACCCCAGACACAGAGGACGGAGGAAAACTCGAGGAATCGGATACCCAGACCTCGTCAAACTCTTCAGCAACTACATCGGTTGGTAAATGCTTCTTTTGTGGGTACAAAAGACACCTCCGCCACCAATGCCCTGCCAGAGATGCCACATGCATGAATTGTGACAAGAAAGGGCATTATGCCAGGGTATGTAAAGCTACTCAGAGGAGAAATAAACCCACTTCTGCGGCTCTCTACTCACAAAAGAAACTAACTGCAGCCTCACCCGGGAATCTATCCAAGGCTATCATCAACGTACGAATTAACGGGCATATGGTTGAGGCTCTGATTGATACCGGGAGCTCTGAGAGTTTCGTCAACAGCTCGCTAGTGAAGGGCAGGAAATGGAAGATCCACCCGACAGACAATACGGTATGCATGGCTGCCACATCTCTACAGTCCCGCGTACGAGGGTACTGCAATGTGGAATTGGACGTAAAAGGGTACACGCATCGGGATGTAAGGGTGCTGGTGCTTCATGATTTATGCGCAGACGTAATTCTGGGTCATAATGTCCTCAAGCAGCACACGAGTGTTGAAATACCCTTTGGAGGAAGCAAACCTCGCCTAATTTTAAATGCTCTGACCACCGCAGAGGTAACGTCCCCCCTGCTGTTCGCTAACTTGTCGCCGGACTGTAAACCGATAGTGATCAAATCGCGGCGATATACCACTGCTGATATGAACTTCATCGCTTCAGAGACCAAGCGATTACTGGAAGAAGGAATTATAGAACAGAGCGATTCGCCATGGCGCGCACAGGTGTTGGTGACTAGCAGCCAGAACCATAAGATACGAATGGTTGTCGATTACTCTCAGACGGTCAATCGCTTCACCCAACTCGATGCCTATCCGTTGCCGCGCATAGACGAGATGGTGGAACGCGTGGCCAATTATAAAATATTCAGCACCATCGATTTGCGAAGCGCCTATCATCAAATTCCCATCCGAGAGGAAGACAAACCTTACACCGTGTTCCAGGCAGGCAGACGCCTCTTCCAATTCAGGAGGATTCCGTTCGGTGTCACGAATGGGGTAGCTTGCTTCCAACGAGTTATGGACGACATCATCTCAGATGAAAACCTCAAAGACACTTTCGTTTACGTGGACAATGTCACGGTGTGCGGTAGGGATCGGGGGGAACATGATATGAATCTGGACAGATTCTTGAGCATTGCTAGAAAATATAATCTGACCCTCAACTACGAGAAATGCGTATTCTCGGCAAGGACAATTGACCTTCTCGGCTACACAATAGCCGACGGCACGATTAGACCCGATCCTGAACGTTTGCGCCCGCTTCGTGAGCTCCCCCCACCTCAGGACCTGCAGACAATGCGCCGGGTGATAGGCATGTTCGCTTACTACGCGAGATGGATTTCCCAATACTCCGAGAAAATACATCCCCTAGTGCATTGCAAAAACTTCCCACCAGATGCCGCTGTTGTAAAAGCTTTCCACAGCCTCAAAGATGATATCAGTAATTCTGTGGTATTATCGATCGATAGCTCGGTGCCCTTCGCGGTGGAAACGGATGCCTCTGATCACGCGATAGCTGCGACGCTGAATCAGTCTGGGCGGCCAGTCGCGTTCTTCTCGAGAACTCTCTCTGGAAGCGAGCAGAGACACTCAGCGATAGAGAAGGAGGCGTACGCCATCGTCGAAGCGCTACGAAAATGGAGACACTATTTACTGGGAAACCACTTCACGCTCGTCACGGACCAACGATCCGTGGCATTCATGTTTGATGGGAAAAATAACGGGAAAATTAAGAATGAAAAGATTGTGAGATGGCGGATAGACCTAGCTTGCTATAGTTACGACACTGTTTACCGGCCCGGGAAGGAAAACCCTGCTGCAGATACCTTCTCTCGGGTCCACTGTTCGGTGACAATTAGTCAGGCTTTGCAAGACCTCCATGTGTCTCTCTGCCACCCAGGGGTAACCAGGATGGCACATTTCGTGCGCAGACAAAATCTTCCCTATTCTATTGAAGATATTAAACAAATGAATGCTTCATGCCCTGTTTGTGCTGAACTAAAACCCAGATTCTATGGCGCGGCATCTGGCAGATTGATCAAGGCCACTTCTCCCTTTGAGAGACTAAACATCGACTTCAAAGGGCCCCTGCCGACCGAGACAGACAACAGATACATATTCACCGTTGATGAATATTCAAGGTTCCCCTTCGCATTTCCGTGCTCGGATATGACCTCGGGCACTGTCGTGAGATGTCTCTCTGACCTCTTCGCTATGTTTGGGAAACCTTCGTACATACATTCAGACAGAGGGCCGTGTTTCATGTCGGCCGGGCTAAAACAATTCCTACTAGAGCTCGGCATAGCAACTAGTCGAACGACGGGTTACAACCCACAGGGTAACGGGCAGGTGGAACGGTGTAACGGAGTTATTTGGAAAGCCGTAACTCTGGCGTTGAAATCAAGAGGACTGAGCCCCGGGTATGGGAGGTTGCCCTTCCCGACGCTCTGAATTCCATACGCTCTTTGCTCTGCACGTCCACCAATGCAACTCCTCACGAACGAATGTTTACTCACCAGCGACGTTATGTTGATGGCCAATCGGTGCCCAACTGGCTGACCCATCCCGGAACAGTGTTCATGAAACGCCCGGTACGACAAAGAAAGTATGAACCCTTGGTGGAGGGGGTCGAGCTCATTGATACAAATCCAGAGTATGCTCATGTCAGACTCCCGGATGGCAGAGAGACCACCGTGTCGGTTCGCCATTTGGCTCCCTCAGGTATTCCTCCCGCAGGTCCACCACCTTCTGGCACTCCTCCTTCTGACATTCCCTCCCCAGGTGTTCCCCCCCTAGGAACTCCACCGGGCGACGGGGCTGCCGCGTACCACCCGAGAGCGATCGAGGAGACATCCCCGGCACAAGTCGAGGCTCACCAAGAGGATCGGAAGCCTCCCTCAAGTGAAACTGCCATTTACTCCTGGAGAGGTCGGCGGATAAAACCCCCTCGCAGACTCGACCTGTAGAGGGGATTATCGGCATCCTCGATGCTCACGCTCCTATATGCTCATTATATCATATATCGATGCTCATTACCATGCTCCTACAACTCAAAATAATCACTGCTTGGCATGTATGCTTCTGTAGATCAAATAGTTCGCGTTGCTTGAAATGTATACTCCTATAGCGCTGAAGTAATCATGGTGCGTTAGTTGGGCCCCTCGTTACATTTTAAAGACGGGGAGAATGTGGTGAATTGAAGGACGTGACGCGTGATCACATGTCGTGCGTCCCGCATATAAGGCGAAGTCTCCGCGCGGACGGGGTGATTGTCCCTGGGGGCATTGTCATTTACTGCGGCGATTCACTTGGTGCTCGTTAAATGGTGAGAATTGAGAGTATATCGGACTCCGTGCTTTTGCTGATTTATTCTGCGATGATTAATTGCACATGTATACCTTACTGCTTATGTACTCCTAGCTGCACCTGTATACCCTGGTGTGCCCGTAGAAGCGGCTTCAATCAAATGGAATAAAGCCTACACTCTGAAGGTTCTTCTCTCGCTTTTACTTCAATTTATTCCATTTGGTTTTCTCGGCTCTCTCAACCAACGATGGACAAGATCTACAAACCAGAGAGGTTTGACGCTGACCCGAATGCGACTGACTCGGAAATGAAATGGTTGCATTGGTTCCGTTCCTTCTCACACTATTTGACCATCATCGAAGAGGGAGCCAACAAACTGGCCGCCCTTGTGAATCATGTCTCCCCCAACGTATTCCGGCTCTTCTCGGAGTGTGACACTTACGATGCAGCGATCAACGAGCTGCGGGCGCTCTACGTGAAGCGCAAGAACGAGGTATACATACAACATCTTCTCAACACACGCAAGCAAGCAGCCGGGGAGACCATCGATCAGTTCCTGCAAGCTCTAAAGCAATTGGGAAAAGACGGCAGTTTCCGGGCCGTAACCGCCGAGGAACACCGAGATGAAGCGACCGGAGAAGCGTTCATTCAAGGACTCAGATCAGCCCACATACGGCAATGCTTACTGGAGAAAGCACAACCCACTCTTGAAAGGGTAGCCGACCAGGCTCGAGCGATGGATACGGCTCAGCAGCAATCTGAGTCATTTGGGACACCGATGCTGCTAATGAACGCTGCTATGGGGGAAACTCAAGGAACCCCACAGGGCACCCCAGACACAGAGGACGGAGGAAAACTCGAGGAATCGGATACCCAGACCTCGTCAAACTCTTCAGCAACTACATCGGTTGGTAAATGCTTCTTTTGAGGGTACAACAGACACCTCCGCCACCAATGCCCTGCCAGAGATGCCACATGCATGAATTGTGACAAGAAAGGGCATTATGCCAGGGTATGTAAAGCTACTCAGAGGAGAAATAAACCCACTTCTGCGGCTCTCTACTCACAAAAGAAACTAACTGCAGCCTCACCCGGGAATCTATCCAAGGCTATCATCAACGTACGAATTAACGGGCATATGGTTGAGGCTCTGATTGATACCGGGAGCTCTGAGAGTTTCGTCAACAGCTCGCTAGTGAAGGGCAGGAAATGGAAGATCCACCCGACAGACAATACGGTATGCATGGCTGCCACATCTCTACAGTCCCGCGTACGAGGGTACTGCAATGTGGAATTGGACGTAAAGGGTACACGCATCGGGATGTAAGGGTGCTGGTGCTTCATGATTTATGCGCAGACGTAATTCTGGGTCATAATGTCCTCAAGCAGCACACGAGTGTTGAAATACCCTTTGGAGGAAGCAAACCTCGCCTAATTTTAAATGCTCTGACCACCGCAGAGGTAACGTCCCCCCTGCTGTTCGCTAACTTGTCGCCGGACTGTAAACCGATAGCGATCAAATCGCGGCGATATACCACTGCTGATATGAACTTCATCGCTTCAGAGACCAAGCGATTACTGGAAGAAGGAATTATAGAACAGAGCGATTCGCCATGGCGCGCACAGGTGTTGGTGACTAGCAGCCAGAACCATAAGATACGAATGGTTGTCGATTACTCTCAGACGGTCAATCGCTTCACCCAACTCGATGCCTATCCGTTGCCGCGCATAGACGAGATGGTGGAACGCGTGGCCAATTATAAAATATTCAGCACCATCGATTTGCGAAGCGCCTATCATCAAATTCCCATCCGAGAGGAAGACAAACCTTACACCGTGTTCCAGGCAGGCAGACGCCTCTTCCAATTCAGGAGGATTCCGTTCGGTGTCACGAATGGGGTAGCTTGCTTCCAACGAGTTATGGACGACATCATCTCAGATGAAAACCTCAAAGACACTTTCGTTTACGTGGACAATGTCACGGTGTGCGGTAGGGATCGGGGGGAACATGATATGAATCTGGACAGATTCTTGAGCATTGCTAGAAAATATAATCTGACCCTCAACTACGAGAAATGCGTATTCTCGGCAAGGACAATTGACCTTCTCGGCTACACAATAGCCGACGGCACGATTAGACCCGATCCTGAACGTTTGCGCCCGCTTCGTGAGCTACCCCCACCTCAGGACCTGCAGACAATGCGCCGGGTGATAGGCATGTTCGCTTACTATGCGAGATGGATCTCCCAATACTCCGAGAAAATACATCCCCTAGTGCATTGCAAGAACTTCCCACCAGATGCCGCTGTTGTAAAAGCTTTCCACAGCCTCAAAGATGATATCAGTAATTCTGTGGTATTATCGATCGATAGCTCGGTGCCCTTCGTGGTGGAAACGGATGCCTCTGATCACGCGATAGCTGCGACGCTGAATCAGTCTGGGCGGCCGGTCGCGTTCTTCTCGAGAACTCTCTCTGGAAGCGAGCAGAGACACTCAGCGATAGAGAAGGAGGCGTACGCCATCGTCGAAGCGCTACGAAAATGGAGACACTATTTACTGGGAAACCACTTCACGCTCGTCACGGACCAGCGATCCGTTGCATTCATGTTTGATGGGAAAAATAACGGGAAAATTAAGAATGAAAAGATTGTGAGATGGCGGATAGACCTAGCTTGCTATAGTTACGACACTGTTTACCGGCCCGGGAAGGAAAACCCTGCTGCAGATACCTTCTCTCGGGTCCACTGTTCGGTGACAATTAGTCAGGCTTTGCAAGACCTCCATGTGTCTCTCTGCCACCCAGGGGTAACCAGAATGGCACATTTTGTGTGCAGACAAAATCTTCCCTATTCTGTTGAAGATATTAAACAAATGAATGCTTCATGCCCTGTTTGTGCTGAACTAAAACCCAGATTCTATGGCGCGGCATCTGGCAGATTGATCAAGGCCACTTCTCCCTTTGAGAGACTAAACATCGACTTCAAAGGGCCCCTGCCGACCGAGACAGACAACAGATACATATTCACTGTTGTTGATGAATACTCAAGGTTCCCTTTCGCATTTCCGTGCTCGGATATGACCTCGGGCACTGTCGTGAAATGTCTCTCTGACCTCTTCGCTATGTTTGGGAAACCTTCGTACATACATTCAGACAGAGGGCCGTGTTTCATGTCGGCCGGGCTAAAACAATTCCTACTAGAGCTCGGCATAGCAACTAGTCGAACGACGGGTTACAACCCGCAGGGTAACGGGCAGGTGGAACGGTGTAACGGAGTTATTTGGAAAGCCGTAACTCTGGCGTTGAAATCAAGAGGACTGAGCCCCGGGCAATGGGAGGTTACTCTTCCCGACGCTCTGAATTCCATACGCTCTTTGCTCTGCACGTCCACCAATGCAACTCCTCACGAACGAATGTTTACTCACCAGCGACGTTATGTTGACGGCCAATCGGTGCCCAACTGGCTAACCCATCCCGGAACAGTGTTCATGAAACGCCCGGTACGACAAAGCAAGTGTGAACCCTTGGTGGAGGGGGTCGAGCTCATCGATACAAATCCAGAGTATGCTCATGTCAGACTCCCGGATGGCAGAGAGACCACCGTGTCGGTTCGCCATTTGGCTCCCTCAGGTATTCCTCCCGCAGGTACACCACCTTCTGGCACTCCTCCTTCTGACATTCCCTCCCCAGGTGTTCCCCCCCTAGGAACTCCACCGGGCGACGGGGCTGCCGCGTACCACCCGAGAGCGATCGAGGAGACATCCCCGGCACAAGTCGAGGCTCACCAAGAGGATCGGGAGCCTCCCTCAAGTGAAACCGCCATTTACTCCCGGAGAGGTCGGCGGATAAAACCCCCTCGCAGACTCGACCTGTAGAGGGGATTATCGGCATCCTCGATGCTCACGCTCCTATATGCTCATTATATCATATATCGATGCTCATTACCATGCTCCTACAACTCAAAATAATCACTGCTTGGCATGTATGCTTCTGTAGATCAAATAGTTCGCGTTGCTTGAAATGTATACTCCTATAGCGCTGAAGTAATCATGGTGCGTTAGTTGGGCCCCTCGTTACATTTTAAAGACGGGGAGAATGTGGTGAATTGAAGGACGTGACGCGTGATCACATGTCGTGCGTCCCACATATAAGGCGAAGTCTCCGCGCGGACGGGGTGATTGTCCCTGGGGGCATTGTCATTTACTGCGGCGATTCACTTGGTGCTCGTTAAATGGTGAGAATTGAGAGTATATCGGACTCCGTGCTTATGCTGATTTATTCTGCGATGATTAATTGCACATGTATACGTTACTGCTTATGTACTCCTAGCTGAACCTGTATACCCTGGTGTGCCCGTAGAAGCGGCTTCAATCAAATGGAATAAAACCTAAACTCTGAAGGTTCTTCTCTCGCTTTTACTTCAATGCATGCCGGGAGATAGAGGCATCGTCGGAGACATGAAAGACCCAAATAATATCAGACATGGTGTATATTTCCTCCACTGATTTTAATAAAGATATCTCCCGCATCATCAACAAATAATTTTTAATCGTGATTTCCATTATTTGATCGCTGATCCCGAATCCAGGCCGAAGTAACCGGAAATTGCGTATACAGTTGTCAACAAGTTTTCGGTAAAGTCAGAAGCGAATGTAAGAAGAATTCTACGTTCGCTTCTAGGCTTTGCCTATTCCATATTATTTCTGCCCACAATACCGAAAGTGTACCCTGTAGTTCTTTGAATAATGACCCTGACTAACCTCTGTGAATAAGGCGGTGTAGCTGGTTGTGCAATGAGCGGTGGTGTACAGCACTCGTTACGCTTCGCACGATAACAGTGACGATTGCCGTGTGTTGTTTTGTGTAGCGATATTGTACCCGTCTTTTTTTACTTAATTTTAATAATTTGATTCGGTTATTTATATTAACGAGATCTAATAATTCTCACGCCTGGTCTGTGTGTCGATGCCAGCCAGCAAGATCTGTGTACTTTTTTTTGGCATTGCGTGGAACTGCAAACGTCATGGCAAGTTGGACGGGTAAGGTTGGTGAAGGAAAAATATTGTTGACGTTCTGAATTCGTAGATAGTAGTAATAATATCCGCGTCCGATTCATTCAAATGATTCACCTCGCAAATCATCAGACGGAAGCGTTTGCTTGATTGATGAAAACAATTCGTCATTTCCCATATGCACTTTCGTTGCACATCGTGTCTGGGTATGAGGAAGTTTGTGTGTGCACTTTCGTTGCACATCGTATCTGGGTATGAGGAAGTTTGCTGTTTGCTGTCGTCCTGTGATCATCCCGGTTAACACCACTCTTCTTCTTTATTTTCACCACTCTGCACTCAACATGTCGGGGTTTCAGCCTCTTACAGAGATGCCTGCTGGGTGTCGTGATGGGATTTTCAATAATTCATCGTTTGGATGAGCATCTCATATATATGGGACCAATGCACCAACACAAAACCAGCCAGGCTTTCCCTCCCACGTGTGACGTCACCCCTGACGTCATACAGGACACCCCCCCCCCTCCGAGGTGAGTTGATTGAGAGGAAACAAATCTTGTGGTGAAGAACTGTAAACACGAAACAAGTAAACCCCTCCACACAATTAGTTCTGCTTCAGGGTGTTTGGATATGGACACCCAGCAGGATTAAAAACAAAACCTGTCAAAGGGCGGAGGAGCTCCTTGTGAGCCAATGGCCATCCATATCTAGTGCCCAACTGTGTCTGCGGACGTCCTCCTGCAGTTGGGTCACTTCTTATTAGGAGGTTGGTGGCAGGATTTGCACTCTGGCCACCGTAAAACCCTTCATTCTGCAAAACACAAAAACGCAAAAAAAATCTGAAAACCCACTCCGTGGGAGTACCTCCTGTGCAGCTTCCCTTCGCAGGGCAGCTCACCGGATGACGGGATTGGGGCAAAGCCTTCGGGACTCCCAATCTTTGATGATAGGAGGGAAACCACGGGGTAACATTCCCGGGTCAGATTGCGGGAGAGTGTGTCGGAGTGGTGCTGAGGTGTCGTCCACCAGACGGCGGTCTCCTTGGGGTAACCTGAGGCGGTCCCTTCGGGTGGGTGCCTGGAATGTCCGATCCCTAAGAGAGGATGATCACCTGTCTCTGTTATCATCTGAGCTCAAGCGTTTGGACATCGGGATTGCAGCTCTCTCTGAGGTTCGGAGACCGGATTGCGGCGAGATCATGGTGGGTGGTTACACCTACTATTGGTCTGGTTGCTCTGATGGTTACCAGACTCAAGGAGTTGCTGTAGCTGTGTCCAATAAGCTGACTCCAATGATAATTGAGGTAACACCGATCAACGAGCGTATTATGAGACTCATGCCTAAGTCACATTTGCTCTACGGCGAGGATACGGCAGCCGTACACCCTCTGAATTGACAGAAATGTGCGGCGGCCGCATTGTTTCTGCGGTGGCCTCAGGGTGACCCTACGCCGTATGACTATATTTTGACTACAGGCCGTAGGGGTCGCTGTGGAATTATAGCGCGGAGTTATAACTTTTTTCATTTCTACGTTCGCCGTAGCAATTCGACAAGCCGAAACAAAAAAAACTGGAAAAAAACCCACTCGTTACCGTCCGTCTGGCCGCACGTTCGCCTTTGGGCCCCCCTGCGGTCGCCTTGCATCTGCCTTGAAAATTCTATGGCCGCCGCAGGAACGCCCTAAGGTCACCGTGTGACATAAAATCAAAGACCGTACAGCACCCCCACGTTTTCGGTCTCCACAATCTATAAATACACCGTGCGGCTCCCTGAAAAATAAAAATGTGTGACTGCAACATTGTGTGACCGTGAAAATACTGCAGCCGCTGTATAATTGCTAGTGGCCGTAGATTTTGTAGACCCCACGGGCGCTGTGGCAAATGTGACTTGGGCCTAAGGATTCGTCACTACTTAGGTGTCATTTCCCTGGTCTCAGTCTATGCTCCGACTGAGTCGAGTGATCTCACCGTGAAGGACACATAATATGCCACACTCGAGTCTGTGGTTGATCAGTGCCCCAGACGAGATACACTTCTAGTCTTGGGGGATTTCAATGCATCGACTGGAACTGATAGAGATGGTTATGAGACATGTGTTGGTCTCCATAGGTCTGGAACTGTGAACCAGAATAGCACTAAGTTCCTTGACTTTGTAAGAAGTCATGGACTTAGGGTGGCTGGTTCATGGTTTCAGCACCCACAAGCTCATCGCTGGACTTGGTATTCCAATGCTGGCGGTGTGGCAAAGGAGATTGACCATGTCCTCATTGATGGTCGCTGGAGGATGATCCAGAACTGCAGGGTCTACCGGAGTGCTCAGTTCCTCAATACTGACCACCGGCTTGTTGTAGCAACTCTAAAGCTGCACCTTAAATCCTGGAGAATGGTACCATCCCAGCCTCGGCTGGATATTGGCAAGCTCAAGGATGAGAGAGTAGCTGAGGAGTTTGTGAACAGGCTGAGTGGACACTTTGGGGGTCTGGGTGCTTTGGGGGGTCCTGAAGAGTTGTGGAGTGCCTTCAAGACCACCGTCCTTGATGTTGCCGGTGGATGTCTTGGAACTCACTGCAGGGCAAAGAAGAATTTTGTCTCTCAAGGGACACTGGATACCATTGACCAGAGTCGCAGGGCCAGGCTGAATGGCAGAGCTGAGCTGTTCAGGGAGCTGAGGCGTAAAACTGTACGTGCACTAAGGGTGGACAAGGAGGCCTATGTGCGAGGAATCTGTGATGGGGAAGAGCATCACCTGTGGACAGGTGATTCTCGTCCCGCTTACAAGGGAATTTGCACATTGCGTTCATCCAAGCCCATCGCTCGGTGTACTGCAGTGAGAGTAGAGAGTGGTAGGCTCTTGACAGAGGAGTCTGAAGTGAAGGCCCGCTGGGCCGGTTACTTTGAGCGGTTGTACCAGGCTGATCCCCCAGCTGTCGAGTTGGACGTCAGGGATGTTACAATCCCTGTTGCTGACCCTCCAATCAACTGTGGTCCACCTTCGCTTGTGGAAACATGGGCTGCGGTGAACCGGTTGAAACGGGGTAAAGCTCCAGGGATCTGTGGCATCCATGCTGAGCTTCTCAAGGCTGGTGGAAATGCTGCACTCGTGTCGTTGCATGCAGTTTTGTGCTCTGCCTGGAACACAGGCATCATCCCAACTGACTGGAAGAGGGGCCTTGTTGTCCCTCTCTGGAAAGGGAAGGGTGATCGCCAAGACTGCAACAACTACCGAGGGGTGACGCTGCTCTCAGAGCCGGGCAAGGTCTTTGCTCGGATAATTATTGATAGGGTTCGCCACCATCGACTTGAGCACCAGCGTCCAGAGCAGTCAGGCTTTACACCAAAGAGGTCAACGATTGACCATATCCTTGCTCTTCGTGTCCTCACCGAACGCAGACGAGAGTTTCGGCAGGGGCTGCTTGCAGCTTATATTGATCTCTGTAAAGCGTTCGATTCAGTGAATCGGGATGTCCTCTGGAGGATTCTTGGTCTTCGTGGGGTGCCACCAAAACTGATCGATCTGATGCCTGAACTCTACTCTGGTACTGAGAGTGCTGTGAGATTGTGGTGGTACCATCTCTGACTTATTTCCAGTTGTTACTGGAGTTCGTCAGGGGTGTGTACTGGCCCCCACACTTTTCAGCACTTGTCTGGACTGGATTCTCGGGAGGATGTCGGAGAGATCAAGCTGCGGTGCATCGTTTGGGAATGTCAAGATCTCGGACCTTGATTTTGCAGATGATGCAGTCATCTTTGCGGAGACTTTAGATATCCTTTTGGGGGCCCTCGAGGTGCTGAATGAGGAGTCGGAGCCACTGGGATTATGGGTTTCTTGGGTCAAAACTAAGATCCAGGCTTTCAATGACATCTTGGATGCTGTTGTCCTGTCTGTGTCTGTTTGTGGTGAGGATGTTGAGGTCATGGAGAGATTCACTTACCTTGGCAGTGATATTCATGTCTGCTGGCTGTGAGTCGGGCCTATATTTGTGTCTGCCTGAATCTGTGAAGCAGCATGCACTCAATACTTTCTTCATTCAGATGAAAACCAAGCATAATCTGAACATGTGCAACCTTGGTGACGTCACGGCATACAGAGTTCAGTGCAGACACAAATGCAGATGCATGAAGATCCTATGTCCGATGATAAGTGCCAGTGTATGCTTGGATCACACCTTTCAGATTTATATTCACATTCTCTATCCAATTATCTCGTGGGTGATTATGGCGAAATGAATGTCTGTTGAACATTACACTCAGCACAAACGGCTGCTAATGTCTTTGAAATACATTGTGCTCCATTATAGGTGATGAGTCGTGGGGAGGGGGGGGGTCAGAGTGACAGAATATCTGGTGTATAAATAATGAAGCAATGACCTGACCAGACGATGATTTCAGAGGGAACACTGCACCCAGAGCCTCCAGAGGTTGCTCGGATCTCGAAGACGGCGTGTTACCAACAAGACTTTTCCACACAGGTTTCATTGCTTGACGAACAGTACAGCTCCTTTTATAGCTGCGAATGTACTTCGGCCCGTATCTGTGGCCACCACCAAAAATTTGCAGTCATGTCATTGAGGGTGTTCCAGTAACCTGAGTTACCTGTAGTAGGTTTACAATGGTACTCGTGCAGTGCACTTTGGCCTCAATGATGTTAGAACATCAGTAACTCGATGTTTATTGACCTTTGCGGTACAACTTTGAATCATAAATAACAGTTTTCACACTGCTGAGAGATTCCTGCTTCTTTCAGGACTATCTTGTGCAGATATTAATCTTAGCAATGGTCCACACAACGTGTCATTGTGTTGATTCACAAGATCTGATAATCTCAACTGCACATCCGCAGAGAAAGGCAAAACATTGGGCCTAAAATGAGATGAACATCGAGTATATTAATGCTTTTCAACGCGTGGTAAGTCACAATGAGGAATGCCAAAACAAAATGTGGTACAAATTGTCACACACATTACACTGCATCCAGTCCACTTTGATCAAGAAAGGGGAGTCCAGAATGTGATGGGGAACCTTAGCACACATGTTTTCTGTCTCTGGATCAGACAAGCGTACAATCCCTTGTGATGATGACTATACGGTCTTGAGAATTGATGAAGGGACGGTAAGTCGTTGGCCGGGATACAGATTGCGCTTCATACGTTGACACTACAGCCACGAGGGTGGAGTACGATGCAGGCGATGACCACGACACAAGCATTACAACAGGTCATGAACGTGATGGTAGTATCATAGCCTTGGGAACAGGCTGTTGATAAGTTGATGACGTTACAGCTTTAGCGGCTGAGCGAGTAAAGACCATGACTCCACTTGAACATGACAGTGCTGAAACGTCTTGGATGGCCCTGACCTAGCGTCCACCATGCAACTATCATCTGCATCTGCAATATCATTTCTGAGATATTTAATCGCTGACCTGAAGAAATTACATTTCTTGTGGTTCAATGTAAGACCTTGTCAATCCTCTAAGAATTCATCCAAGGTGGACAATTGTTCTTCTGTAGTGTAAAAAATGATTTCGTAAAATGGCGTCCCACAAAATCTCCATACCAGCAATGCAAAGTTGACCCAACGGAGTCCCACAAAATCTCCATACCAGCGATGCAAAGTTGATGGACCGTTCTTCAGATCAAAACTCATCACGTGAAAACGGAAGAGTCCTCTTCTACAAACGAAAGACGTCTTGTCCCGGTCCTCTTCACAGATTTCAGTTTTTAATAGTCTATACACAAGATAAATTAAACCAGACGACTTTCCACATTGGCCGGGGAACAGTGCCACAGAGAGGCCCCAGCTGAGTTGGCAGGCTCAATCAAACCATCAGCAAGCATCAGGTCGATCTTCTGCTCAATGAAATCCCATTTCACAGGAGAAACACGTTAGGGCTGGGACTTCATTGGAGAGACTCCATTGGCCAGAGTTATGGAATGCTGCACAATGTCGGTGCTGCCAAGTTTACCCGAGAAAACGTCCTGCTACTTATCCATTATTGAGTTGAGGCAGTCTGTTCTGCTGGCGACAGTTCAATGTCTTTCTCGGAAAATACAGGTGAGGAATCGGGGATCTGGTAGATAGGCTCGTACAGGTCCATCATCCGGTACATCAAGCTGGTCTTCAATAAAGGCAGCCAGGAGACCCCAATCCTTACCAAAAGGCCAGAGAATACATGGTTCAGAGAATACATACACCAGGCGAAGGTGCTTGGCAACTTCACAACCAAGGATGACATAAATGTCCTTCAGGAGAGCAGAATAGAATATAATCAGGACAATCACACCAGCAGTCTCAACAAAGACTTTGGTAGATCCAATCATATGCAATGGACTACCATCAACCATCATAAATCTTGTCGCTGCTATGCTCAAAATCCAGGCCCAAAGTGTGGTTCATTTCTGGACTGATTAGGGATATGCACAATCCAGAGTCTAGTGCAGATAAGACCTGTCCTCCAATAGTCAATTGAATACAAGGATCAGGTGCTGACATATTGGTTGATTTCATAAGGCATACGTTGGTCTGAAATGGCCTACCAAAAGTGGTGATGGGCTTGTTGCCACTGGAACTTCATGTCTGGGCAATTTGACCTTCTTTGACCAACTTCCCACACTGATAGTCCAGAACTCTTAAGAGGTCAAGTTACATTGGCAAACTAGTCAGCTGGAGTACTGCACTGTATGGAACTGGAACCCCCCCCCCACCACCACCAGACAGGTGAAGAGGATGGTTTACTCCCTGAAGTAGTTGAAGGTTAGAACATGGTGGTGTTGCAAAATTTCTGGAGAACATCAGAAAACTGCTGCCTATGTAATTGTCTCTGAGTGTTGTTCACCGAGTCCAAGCCGTAGATCAACATCAGCAACGATGCTGATAAACTCGTCTATCACAGCAGCATCCCGCACTCGTCTCACATCTGTGGCCTTCAGGGTAGCCTCAGACGGTTGTGTCCAGTGAATAAAGTAAAACCATAAAACTGGGTACCAAACTCATCAAAGGTCTCCTCATCCTTCTTTGAATCAGAACTGAAGTTTGTCTGTAGAATTCAGTTGTTCAAGATAGTAACGGAGAATAAAATTTCTCAACTGCAAATACTTTATCCTGTCATCATCTAAAGTCTTCGCAAAGACTTTCTGGGCCCGGCCCGTAAGATAAGGTTTGAGGACTGAACCTCAACTGGATTCTGGCAAACCAGCTGACTGCGCTTACCATGCCAAAGTGTCGAGGTGGAGGGAGCACTAGCACATGATATCATCGTCATTGGATAACTTATGCAAATTGTGAACATCCGGTGGTCTTACTGAATTCATGGCCTGGCATTAACTTGTTAAAATGGACATGATGTCTCTGGTGCCAATGGGGATAGGACCAGCAGGCTGGTTCCCAGCTACCACCATAATTGGGAAGCTCACACAAGGCACTTATGCACTCACATTTGCAGGTAATGGCATCAATGTCTCTGTGATTTGTCACACACAGGTCCTTGATGTCGTCAGCCATGTATATTTTCATGATCACCCATGGATGGGGTCGACAGCTTCTGTCTGTTAAAATACTGTATGTGGAAAACCCTTTAAAATTATCCAAGCCACAGACCTGAACTCAGAACAGTGTGGGTAAGGAAGAAGTCTTGATGCTCCCCAGCACAAACAACAGAGCTTTGGAAACACTGGACAACAGAAGGGAATGAGGTTATGTACTCCAGTTTTCAAACGAACGATGAGCGTGCAGCGCTTTCATCTTTGGAAAAGGAGAGGTGATGGCGTGGTTTTCACGTTTTGCCCAGTAGGCTCAAAAGTCGCAAAACATCCATGACATAGCAATCCAGATCCTGCCAACAATGTCAGTGTAGGGGTTTCAGCCACTACATGGTTGGCTGCTGGGCAAAGGAGTTGCAATCAGGTTTTATCACCATTTAGTCATGGCTTGGACAACCAATTCACATCACAGGAGCAATGTACCCAGACAAACCAAGCCAGGTATTCCGGCCACATGTGATGTCACTCCGATAGTCATGTTTGCACTATACAAACACAGTGAAAAGGGTTGTGAACCTGGTCCCTTCTCAACATCATGAACCATGTGCTCAGATGTGAACACCAAAGAGGGGGGGGGGAAATCAACTCTGTCAGTTAGGCCAATTGTAAACAAATTGTTGTTCTTCCTTAGCATTAGAATTGATTCATTTTTAAAATGCTTCATTTTAAGTATGATACATACCCAGTGTCATCTTTGGAAAGTTTATTGCTTAAAATGGAATTGCTTTGAACAGGTAATGCTGACGATCTGGAGCCCCAGGCTGAAAAAATCCGTGAAGAGTTGGCTCAAGTTGACCGTGACCTGCAGAAGCTGCGCCAGCACAGAGAAGTGCTGCGGAAACGACTGCGAGAGTTGGAGGAGTTGAAGAAAAGAGGAAAAAATGAGGATCCCGAAGCTGGCTTGGAAACCTGGGATAAGGAAGGTGATTTTTTTTCTTTCTTTTTTGTATACAAAGTCTCGGCTTATGGCGGAGGGAGAATAGAGAATGGATCAGGATGTAAAATGACAAAAGGAACAGCACAAAGAGAGAGAGAAAACACCAACAGCAGGGTCTTTGGACAAAATAGAGGGAGACTTGAACAATTAAGGGATATGGGGAAGAATGAGGGGAAGGGGAGGATTGCACTAAGTGGGCAAGATGGATACACAAGCAAACTCTTAGGAAGGAGAAACTAGAAATTTGGAAAGTGGTGGGCTTATGTGGGGGCGGGGGGGGGGGGTTAATAGGGATATCATGGTTTTAGTTGTGGAATGATCTGAGATGGTGATGAACAACTGTCTCGAAGACCTGGAGGGAAGAATGAGATTGAGGAGAATGTGGAATTTGGTTCCAAAGCCAGGAAAAAGAAAGAGAAATGAATGAGTGGAGTTGCACAGTAATTCTATATTTTGTCAGTTTCACCAGAAGGGGGTTGATGCTTTGGACAAAACAATTATTCATTGTTTTGTCGGATTATGAAGGCAACTGTTTTAACTAATCGTAATTGATGAAGTTAATTCATTTTCAAGCAACCCTTCTCGTGCTGGTCATGACTTTTTTGGGGACATAATTACAGCAAAAATTTTCCACGCTCGTCTTTTGCTTTGAATTCCATCTTTCCAGGTTGTGTAAAAGTACGTTTTGTGCATTTCCTAGAACATCGTCGCTTTCTTTGAAGACATCATGAAATACACAGGAAAAATGATGTTGATGACCTTAAATCATACGTACATTAACAGGCCTTCAGTAGTATTACCTCTGCCACCGAAAGTGGACGGAGGTTATGTTTTCACTGTCTCTCTGGCTGGCTGTCTGTTTGTCTTTGAGCACAATATCTGAAAAAGTTATCAACTGATTTGGATGAAACTTGGTGGACAGGTTGGGTGTGTGACAAGGATTAATCGATTCGATTTCAGTGAAGATCCGGATCCGGATACGAGAATTTTTTTTTAATTTTTTAAAGTGATTCTTCACCATTGAGAGAGAGAGAGGGCCAAAAACAATATATAGTACAATATCTTAAAACTTGGTGGACGAGTTGGGGTAGGTGACGAGAACAAGCCGACTCAATTTTGGTTAAGGTCTGGATTCATATCGGGCCTATCAGTGGAGGTACAACATGTAAACTGTTCAGCCTGGCGGAGGTATGCGCTCTACCGAGTACCCTTATAATTACATATGCATGGAGTGGGGCAGTCGTTATCCAAAATAAAACTGGGAAAAACAAGAGAGGGGAAGGAGGATGTAAAGACAAGTAGAGTGGAGAAGTAATGTAAAAATGGGAAATGAGTGGAAAAAAGATTAAAAAGGGGAAGGGGTGATTGTCCATTGGCAATAAAGATATGGCTCCGAATGCAACGTGTGGACATCTCTTTAGGTTTACATTTTTTTATTTATTTATGAACAACCTGCACAGCGAGAAACACTTGTGCACACCCATGTTTCTGCACAACCTGCACACCCATGTTTGACGTTGGTGATATTCTGCAACATAGGAAGAGAGCAAAAACCTGACCATAGTTGTGCTGATAACAGAATCATCCTTTAATTCTCAGGGTTCCCGTGGTCTGTACGTCTTGTGGAAGTGCTGAAGGATGTGTTTGGTCTTACTTCCTTGCGGCCATTGCAACAACCAGCTACCAATGCCATAATGGCAGGTCGTGATGTCCTCCTGGTGCTTCCGACGGGTGGAGGCAAAAGCCTCTGTTATCAGCTTCCTGCCATGCTCTCTGAAGGTCTCTCATTTGCAGTTTATTACATCTTTATTGCCAGAATAAATTGTGCAACTGCCCCAAACATTGTTTGTAATCGTAGTGCGCAGCAGACCAAAATGAAGGTTAAAACTGGTTCTTCGTGTTGCCAATGATTCCAACAGTATTGGATTTTATGTTTGAATTACCACACCATTGAGTAAGAAGATACCGCTGATATAACAATGGTTGGCCACTGAAGGGTGTGATCATTTTTCAAGAAGAAGGCGTTTGGTTACTTGATTCCTGAACATTTGATCACGGTTCGTGAGTGCAGCGTTTCTGCAAGTGGTAAGAACTGCGAGCCCACCACATTGTGGCTGTATCAAGGTGAAAGGGTCACGATAATCATCTTGTCTGTGAGGCATACTCGGTACTGCTTTTAATTCATTCATTGAACTCAGAAATATTGTCATTCTTGTCGAATCAAGGATTTGTTTATTTGCTGTTTAAAAATACCTGTGTCAAACCTTGTGAATTTTGTTGTACTTATCCTTGGACCTTAGGCATAACTCTGGTAGTCTCTCCCTTGGTGTCACTCATGGAAGATCAGGTGATGGCCTTGGAAGCACTGAAGATTCCAGCTGCTATGCTCTGTGCAGCATCTTCGAAGGTGTGTATTCTAGGGGTTGGTAATTTATGCGAGCTTGGGTTAAGCAGAGGTGAAAATCCAAGGATGTTTCCAATGCACAGTGAAACCTGCATAATGAGGTCATGAGTGAGTTTTTTTATTTATTTTATTTTTATATATACCTTGGTCGAGGCTCGTATGAGAGCTAACACACAACTCACAGCAAGGAGGCATGAGACAAGAGGGGCGGGAGTGGAAGGGACAAAACAGTGGGGAACAGACACATGAGGTGAACTGTGGAAGGGAGAGGGATGGGGATGGGACGGGGAACATGGCGAAGAGAAGATGGACATTTCAGGGACTTTCAGGAAGGAAAGCAGGAGAAATGAAGGAAGTGGGCTTGGGTGGATTATCGGGGGTAGAAAAGATCGAGGATTTGGATGGGGGAAGATAAGAGGTGGTGGTGAACAGCTGTTTTGAAAGCCTGGAGGGAAGAATGGGAAAGAATAGAGTGAGGAAGTTTATTCCAAAGGCGGGAAAAAAGAGGAATGAAAGAGTGAAGATGAGCAGTGATTCGTGATTTTGGTAGTTTTACCACAAGGGGGTTGTTGGCGGACCTTGAGCGCCCTGTGGAAATGTGGTGGGGACAAATCGCAGAGAGAGCAGGGGGGCAAGGCTGGAGAGGAGTCGGTAGAAGACAGAAAGACCACCGACCAACCTGCGGTGATTGAGTGAGAGGCCCAAAGACTCAGCTTCATTGCGGGAGATGCCGATGATCTTAAATGCCCTGGTTTCGACAGCGTGAAGCCGAGAAAGGTGGGAGGCAGGAGCACCAGCCCAGAGGGGAGAGCAGTACTCCATCAGGCTATGGACAAAAGCTTTGTAAGTGGTCAGGAGCTCAAGAGGGCCGAGGAAGGACTTAGCACGACGGAGGATTCCCAGTCGGCGACTGGCTTTTGAGGCGAGGTTGGAAATGTGACTTTCCCAGGAAAGGTCATGGCAGATAGTGAGACCTAGAAGCTTGAAAGAAAAGACTTCTTCCAGAGGATTGTTGAGAAAGTGGATGGGGGGGTTTTGTAAACGGTCCTTTTGAAGAGACATAGTGAGTGTGTGAGATTTGTCTGGATTGAAAGACATGTTCCACGTGTTGGACCAGTTTGTGATTTTATCCAGATCTGCAGTGAGCGAAGAAGCTGCTGCTTGCCGGTCTGAGGGATGACAGATGGTACGGCAGAGGGTGGAGTCGTCGGCAAAGAGAAATAGAGGATTTTCCAGAGAGTCCGAGTTCAATAATCTTTACATGGTGAGCCATTCTCCAGTAACGATGCACTTATTCTAGCCATATTTCAGATTCTAATGTCTACTATACAAGTGCTAAACTATGAACAATTCATTTTTAGATCCTCGTGGAGGATCTCTAAGTCTTACTCACGTTGTTGTTCTTCATCTTCTTCTTGTGGACTTTTTTGTTTCACAACCCAGAGTTTTCATCGGATCTTCGTGAAACTTGCCATGTATATGCAGAAAGCCCACGCGCAGGCAGTAACCATCTCCGATTTTGGAAATTCTTCCTAGAAAAAAAAGTTGACATCAAAATATCACCGCAAATGGAAATCGCCTATACCATTATCTCCGAAACTAGGCAAGCTGTTTGAATTTTGTTTGCGGGAATCAAGCCGGGCATTAGCACAGATAATTATTTATCGCAAACCTGATACATCACAATGACGTCATATTCGTTTTTATGACGTCATCATTAAGAGGACGAGGATCTTAGCTCATTTGAGCTTGTTGAACTTGTACATTCACTGTAAATATGCTGGTCAGCTACTTGGAACATGGCAGTCAATGCCACCAGCAGGTCACCTGCTCTCACACTGTTTCTCCACAAAGATGGGCAGTCAAACTATCCAATTCACTTCTCTGGAAACCAGACACTGGATGAGATGTAGTCCCTGAAACTCCTTGGGCTCACCATCTGCCACACCCTTCCCAAGGATCATAGCACCAGTCTTCAAAAAGTAGTTTCTATCTGGGTATTCCCATCGAGGTAAGGCATTCCTGAGCCACACCAAAATCCTCACAGTGTACAAGGCTTTCATACAGAGCTCCGAGGGGTATGGCTTCTCACTCATGGGCTGGTGCTCCACCTTCCTTCATTGCTCCTATTGAGGCAGTCAAAATTGAGGCCTTCTGCCCCATTGGTCTCTCAAGGCAGGAGGTGGATTTCCAAGGACCGTCACACTTTCACCTGCGGCAAGTTGGTGGGCTCTCCATTTTGTACAATCTAACATCTGGCCCTGCCCTCCCCAGGTTACCCCAAATTCCTGTGTTTCTCAAGAAACCCTCACTTGCTCACCCTCTCAAAGTCCAGACTGGTTGCCCACCTGCATTTATTTGTCCCCTTATTTATTTATTTTATTTTTTGTGTATTAGCTCACGTAAGAGCAATACACAGAAACAGATAACGAGGCAGGAGACAAGAGGGGCAAGAGAGGGAAGCACAAAATTGTAGGGAAAAAGACAATTGGAGATCTGTGGAAGGGAGAGGGATGGAGTGGGGTACACATGGTAAAGAAGGTGCACACCACAGGGACTTTCAGGAAGGAAAACAGGGAATTTGAAGGAGGTGGGTTTAGGGTGGATTAACGGGGGAAGAAAAGATCAAGATTTTGATGGGAGAAGATATGAGATGGTGGTGAACAGATGTTTTGAAGACCTGGAGAGAAGAGTGTGATTGAAGAGAGAGTGTGGCAGTTTGTTCCAGAGGCAGGAAAAAGGGGAATGAAAGAGTGAAGGTGAGCAGTGATTCTTCATTTTGGCAGTTTCACCAGAAGGGGGATTTTGGTGGACCTTGAGTGCCCTGAGGAAATATTGAGGGGGTAGATCACAGACAGAGCGGGGGGGGGGCAATGCCAGAGAGGAGACAGTGGAAGACAGAAAGACCACTGACCTGTCTCTGGTGAGAGAGTGAGAGACCCAAAGACTCAGCTTCACAGCTTCATCACGGGAGATACCAATGATCCGAAAAGCCTTGGTTTCCACAGCGTGAAGGGAGCTAGGTATGAGGCAGAACACCACTCCAGAGGGGAGAGCAGTACTCCATCAGATGATGGATGAAAGCTTTGTAAGTGGTTAAAAGATCAGGTGTGCCAAGGAAAGACTTTTCATGATGTAGGATGCCCATCGGCGACTGGCTTTGGAGGCCAGCTTGGAGATGTGGATTTTCCAGGAAATATCGTGACAGATAATGAGGCCCAAAAGCTTGAATGAAAGGACTTCTTCAAGAGGATTGTTGAGAAAGTAGATGGGGAATGGGGGGGGGGAGGTTCCAGACGGTCCTGTTGGAGAGGCATAGTGAGAGTGTGAGATTTGTCAGGACTGGAAGACATATGCCAAGTGTTTGACCAGCTTGGGATTTTATCTGCAGAGAGTGAAGAGGCTGCTGTCTGCCGATCAGAGGGATAAGAGATGGTACGGCAGAGGGTGGAGTGATCAGGAAAGAGATAAAGAGGATTTTACAGAGAGTCGGAGAGATCAGCATTGATGAAAACGAGAAAAAGAACAGGGCCCAGAACACTACCTTGAGGAACTGAGAGAATTGTTCTTGCGATTGTGGAGTAGTCTTCCTGTGTCCATTGTCTCATCCTTCCTCACTTCAATCTTTCAAATCTGCTGCCCATCACCACCTCATACACTCACCGATGCACAATCCGTTACCTCTTCTACACATGCTGCTTCTTTCCCATTCTGTTCCTCTGCAGGTCATTGGTACTAACCTATGTTAATTCTTGTGAAAAGGTATCTCCATCTGACCCACCACCCATACTGTTTGGTAGTTTATACACCTGCTACCCCTTTGTCATTTAGCTCCTCCACGAGCCTGGAAAAAAAATTGATTCACCAAATTGTTGAAGCATTCAACTAATGAGGCTTTGTGAGGCTATAAAACCCTACAATGAGTATTAACAATACTCATTGTGGGGAATACACTGACTAGTCTCGGTGGTGTAATTGTTCGAGCATCCGTTCCGAGTCTGGGAGGTCGGTGGTTTGAACTCCGTCCGAGTCGTACCAAAGACTTTAAAAATGATACGTGTTGCTTCCTTGCTTAACCGTCAGCATTTAAAAGAATAGAGCACAAACAAATAAACATTGGTTGGCAACCATTGCACAGGATTCTTCATGGCATTCTGTGTTGAAGTTCCTTGTCGGGGAACTCATCTATATGTATAACTAGCATGGATATAACTATAACATCGATATAACATCTATATATGCTAGTTATACATATAGATTTATATAACATCTATATGTATAACTAGCATGTATAAATATATGTATATAACTCAGCGTTGCCAGGCAATGCTGGGTCTCTCCTCCCACCTCCACCCCTCCCCTTTAAAATGTATATAAACTCAGAGGCGATGTTCAGTGGATGAAAGTGGACGTGTACATTTAATACAACTGAAAAGTGGATGTGTACATAACTTCTTTCAAGTGTACATTAACATAATTTCTCTCAAGTGGACATGAACATAATAAATATCTCTCGGGAATTTCCCTGGTCTACCGAATAATTAATTACGGACACAGTTATTTCACGACTAAGCAGTTTTAATGGCTACTTACTTCACATAATATGTCAATTACATGTCCATCAGTTTGTTTATAAACCTTGAAAAGTCGGGTAAAAACCAAAAGTTTTTTTTTAATGAAAGACCACTATTTTCTTTCCTCTGCATCATGAGAACTAGAAGGGCACTCGGTAGAGCGCATACCTCCGCCACCTAATGCCTGATCCACGAGAACATATCGGGCCCAACACATTTTTGAAATATCATGCTATACAGCACGATATCGTTTTTGGCGCTATCTCTCAATGGTGAAGAATCACTTAGGAAATTGAATAACTCTCGTATCCGTATCCAGATTAGGATCTTCACCAAAATCGACCTTTGACCTAGATTCACCAAAAACGACAAGTGTCGAAGTTGGACCATGGCCGACGTCTGTACCCAGTTTGGTCATGATCACTGAAAAGGTGTGGCTGCTACAGGGTAAACAAACACACAAACAAACAGACAAGCCGGAAGGCGACGATGGGTCGCCGAGCATGGAAACTATAAGATATAGAGCAAAATGGATGTCATATAGCGGATAGGGAATCACCTTAGGATTATGCATATCAAATCTCATCCAGTTCCATCTGCTGATAACTACTCGGTATCCATTTGATTGAAAAGTACCGAAAATGCGGTTTGAAATCGGAAATCCCCAAAGTTCAAGGGGTTGCTGTGGGTGAACAAAGATCTAAATCGAAAATCCGGGCGGATCGTTTGTGCACAATGTATTCCAGACGATTAGTGTGAATTTTCATGACCATCCGACCATAACCCGAGGAGGAGTAGCATTTGGCGCGAAGGCACCTCCAGCTCTCGCATATTATCGATTTTTGCACTAATTGACCTTTGACCCCTGACCGAAGCGAAATCAATCCATATGTCGTGAGGCAAAGTTGTAGTACTCATTGAGTACCATGAACCTGCAAAGTTTCATTCGTATCGATGCACTCACCTGGTCGCTAGGGGGCCTTCAATTTTCGCCAATTTTCGCGCATACCCTAATTGTCGGGGGTGCTGTGGGTAAAGTATTCCATATATCACAAAAACCAGAATATATTTGATAGATCATCACCGGTAGATCATTCGTGTCAAATTTCACAACCCTACGTGGGATAATGGCTTTTGGAATTGATTTCACGTGAACGGTACCGATTTTGAAGGTTTTTCGGATGTTGAAGGAACCAAAGCGTCCCTAATAACCATCACAATTTCCAAAGCACGAGGTCATAAGATGTACTGACCACCCGAGTTTGGTCAAAATCCGCCCACGTTTACTACCAATTATGCTGATGACAAACGAACAAACATCCAAACAAACAGACAGAATTACTGACAATAAGGGTCACCTATTTCGGCGACCCAACAGACAAACAGACACACAGAATGACACACACAACCGACCAATATAATTGCCGAAATCCGAAGGATTCCGGCAATTAACAAACAAACAGACAGAAAGGGGTGAAAACATAACTTCCTACACCTTCGGTGGTGGAGGTAATTAACGTACCTTCATTGGGTGATGTACATTAGACTGCTGCCACGATCGCTGCGAACAAAACATGCATTACCTCGTTTGAGTTGTAATCAAAATATACCTTTGTTTCCTCAAAACGGTACCTCTATTTAATAAAAGAAGACGCTTTGTTCCATCTTCACATGTGCATCTGAGGCAGCTATGAAGTATGAACCCTGAGAGCAATGCAGAGTGAAAAAGATAGCGTTGATTTCTGGGCAGCTGGAGGGAAAGGTGTGGTCTGGCTAATGGGCAGTGACTCATAAATGAGTCATCTCAACTTGTAACGGTGAACGAAAAGCAATCCATGAAATCACCTCTTGTTGTACGTCGAATACATGGCATCAGACCGAAAGTATGGTGTTCTACTCTGCAGGAGGAAGTCCGGGAGGCCATGGCTGCTTTAGCACCAACTGGGAAGGCTTCACGACCCGTCCCTTCAGTATCCACATTGCGCTTGCTTTACGTCACTCCGGAGCGTATTGCACGAAGTAAGCTATTCATGGCAAGACTTCAAAAGGCTTATGAGATTGGCCGCCTGAATCGTATTGCCATCGACGAGGTGCACTGTTGCAGTCAGTGGGGAAACGACTTTCGGCCAGGTGACATCTTTCTCATCCTCTCACTTCAAGACTAACTTTCAGGCTTGTCCATTTGGCTACACACCCAGGTTTTACCCTGCTCTGCACCATTATTAGCTCGCCTGCTCAAAGAACAGAGAGCTATAGCGATACCCCCGGCGTGAGCGTGAGCGTGTGCGTCAGTGCGAGCGTGAAAATGTTAAAATTTTTGGTGCAAGTTATTTTTTCCTTTCTAATGTTTTTATCTACCACACTATTTTTTATACGCCCGATATATATATATATATATATATATATATATATATATATATATATATATATATATATATATATATATATATGGGCGTATTTTGTGCCGTCCGTCCGTCTCTGTCTGTCTGTCCATCCGTCTGTCCATCCATTCCTGTCCGCACTCTAACACCCAAAATTTTAAACCTTCACATTTCATATTTGGTACATAGGTACAGACTGTGGAGATGGTGTGTCGTGATATACGATCGTCATCTACAGTGGTTGCCATGGCAACCAGGATGCTGTTTTCCATCTGTTCCTGTCCGCACTCTAACTCCCAAAGTTTTCAACTTTCATGTTTCATATCTGGTATATAGGTACAGACTGTGAAGACGGTGTGTCGCGACATATGTTAGTCATCTAAAGTGGTTTCCATGGCAACCAGGATGCTGTTTTCCACTTTGTAGCACAATTCTGTTTATTCCTTCTTGTTCGGGCGTATATTGTACTCACTTGCGCTCTTGTTACTGATTACAATATATAATACAAATACATATATTGCTTTAAAATTATTCGTATCAGACTTCACTGCAATGCTTTGAAAAAAAAAATTAATTATTAGACGAGTCTTTTAAAAACGATAAATGTATAAACAGGCGAGCATTGGGTGGCTTTGACACCAATTCTGGTTTAGGGAATCGTTACACAACCAGCAAACACCCTGTATCATTGCATTGTTCATCTGGAAAGTTCTCTCGTCTCAGATATCTGAACAGAGAATTGAATCATCCTCTTGTAGTTATTTTTTAAAATGAAAAATTACTCAAATTGAAATTGACATGAGTAGAGAAATGGGTTTGTGGGAGAGGGGTCTTCATGTGCTGGGTATCATTAGCTCTTAAATGGAGAACAGACATTCTCATAAATGTGATCCAAGTATGAAAATGCAGCACAACATCCCCCCCCCCACCCCGGCCTCCTATTTACCATCTCTGGTCACCACATGCCCCCACTCTGGTTCCTTTTGCAGACTACAAGATTTTAGAAGTGCTGAAGCGACACTTCCCCAAAACACCCATTATCGGATTGACGGGCACAGCGTCTCCACAAGTGATAAACGATGTGCGTGGCCTGCTCAATCTTCCAAATGCACTGCTGTTCAAAGCCTCTTTCAACCGACCCAACCTCAACTTGCAGGCATGCCTTCACATGGCATTCATTTTTGTTTATTGTATTCAATGTTGATCATTAATTTGGAGTCAGCTGTGAAAATGATCTTTGAAACAATTATGTTTACCTGCATGGCAGGATGAGTTCAAATTAAAGTTACTTGTCCGTCGAGTTTTTATTCGCTTGTTTCATGCACATGTACAACGTCCGAGCCTTAGCGGACCACACAGTAGATAGTTTGGTGTTGGTGTGGAAACGTATGCAAGAACATGATTTGAATTGCAAATGACCCCCAAGCTGTGGTAAGCAAGGTCCAAATGTGACGACTGCAGGTCCGAGCCAAGCCCCGGAATGTGGAAACCTGCATGGATAATATGGCTGCCCTTATCAATGGACCGTTCCAGGGACAGACAGGTAAGCCCCTCTAGCTAATTTAGGATCTGCAGCGAACATGCAAATCCGCTTTCATTGACACAACCAAGCAGTTTATTTAAAACGTTTTGATGGTCCTTTTTGCGGGCTCTGTGCTTTGAATTGTTCGACAAAAATACCGAAGATTTTCCGGAAGATTCGGTAATTGGACTTCAATTGTGGTGGCACTGCTGGGTTTTTATCTGTCAGTGCAATAACCTCTTTATTTAATGGCTTCACTCTATCTACTTGTCTCTGTATTGATTTAGTTGAGTGATTGAGGCCTTGCCACTTTGCTTCGCTCGTTTGTTTGTTTCCCCTCGACATTTGTTCCTTAGTTGTTGAGAGAAAATGTCCCATGCATGATTTGCATTTTGAGCCATTCCCATGGCCTGACTGATCACAGCGATAACAAAAATGACTGCATAAAATCCTCCCATTTCATTTTTCAGGCATCGTGTACTGCTTGTCACGCCGCGATTCGGAAACCGTTGCAGAAGCGCTCTGTCGGCGTGGCGTGGCGGCCGCTTGCTATCATGCGGAGCTTTCATTCACCGAGCGGTCACGCGTCCACCATGCGTGGGCACGACCCAACGGAACTGTGCGGGTGATAGCTGCAACAGTGGCTTTTGGAATGGGGATTGATCGACCAGATGTTCGCTTTGTTCTGCATCATGCTATAAGCAAAAGCATGGAGAACTATTACCAGGAGAGCGGTCGTGCTGGTCAGTGGTTAATGGAGGTGTAGGTTGGGCTATAGTGATGAGTTGCCCCCCCCCCCAATCATTATGTAAATAAATCATTATGAAGGGGAGGTTGGGCATTTAAAAAGATTGGTATACCCCATATTGCAGCCATCTGCTACCCCTCCCCTTTGGGAGTGTACTTGAGAGCTGGTAAACAATGCATTTCCCAGTCCAGAATGATGACCACTCTGTGGTTGAAATGGCACACCTGAGCCTTGCCTGCTGTACAAATATACAAGTTAGTTCATTTTTACCTTCGCTGGAGGAGAGGGTATTGCATTTCGGTCCGTTTGTTTGTCTGTTTGTTTGTTTGTTACTTGGCAAAAAAAAAACGAAAAAAGATCGCTTCCGTTTGCTTGTCTGTTTGTTTATCTGTCGGCTCACCTTTAATCGCCTACAGGTCACAATTTTAAACCGATTTCACGAAACTTCACGAAATGGTGGAGTTGGTGGTCTGACAGAATCCTATTTATTTTTGAGGTCAATATGCCATTATCGGCTAAAGGTCAACAACTTTTTTTAAATCTCTAAAATCCTCAATTTCCCTCCGATTGACTTGAAATTTGAACATAGGAACATTTTTACCATAGGAGCAACTATTCATGTAGAATGTTTTATTGATAATTATGATGGCAAAGGTCATGTGGTGTGGCAGCCATGTTTGAAAAACGGAAAAACTTTGCACCTCTATCTCTGAAACCGCACCAAGGAAAAAATTGAAACTTGGCACACAGAAAGTACTCATCATGGGGTAAAAGTGATTTTTTTTATGATGTCATAGGTACTTTCTTTATGATGTCATGATTGCATGTATAGAATGCTACATCTGATCAGTATGAAACTTTTTGAGGGTAATCTAGGAATAAAATGGTCCACAGAAAAAAAAAGAGAAATTGATGACATCATCAGTCACATGATTTGGCATCCATATTGTTTAAAAAAAAAAAACATTCAAAAATCTTCTCTGAAGTGGCTGAACAGATCGAGGCGAAACTTTACAAGCATGATCGCCTATCCACAAGGAACAAAAGGTTCACATATGACGTCACAGGTCACATGGTTTGGCAGCCATATTGGATTTATCCCAAAACCAATAAAAATCTTCTCCCGAATGGCTGGACAGATTGAGGGGAAACGTCACACAAATGTTCCCCAAGCCATGGGTGTACAAGTTTTTCAAGGAATAATTGATCGGTCACATGGTTTGGCAGCCATATTGGATTGAATAAAATATTAAATAATGTTTTCTCTGGAACCACTTAATCAATTGAAGTGAAACTTCACAATTATGATCGAGTCATGATGGAGAATGCATGTTTTAAATTTCAATTTGATCAGACACATGATCTGTCAGCTAGAATTATCAAATATTTTGTTCTGGGTTCTTTTTTATTTTATTTTCTTTTTCTTTTTTTGAATAAGGTTCAATTGGCTGTGCCTGGATGGGTTTGAGGGTGGAGGAGTAGCAGCTGAAATGAAATTCCTATCCAGGTTCCTCCTGATGACTTCATCGTTGCTTTTTGCTTGTTCGGGTTCCTTCTGATTACTCCAATGCAGGACTGTACTTACTTGTTCTTCCATTTGATTTGAATTGAATTTATTTTAATCCCATTTTAAATTCAATTGAATGATAATACAAATTGTCATGGATCAGGGTCAGGTGTCCAATAAAAGCGGGGTTGCATCAAAGTGAGACATCTTGGTTCCCGGTTATCACTGCCAGCAGCTATAAAGTGGCAGTTCTAATTACGTCTCTTATTAATGATGTAACACACCAGTAAACAAACGCCACACAAAAAAGTCCTGGTGAGGGTCTACAATCTCTGATTGCTCTTTTTCTTGTTTAATATGGATTTTCCCACAAACAATATAAACTATGACTCCTGCTTTCATTTTTTTTAAGTACAATAGCATATTAAACACTGGTCTGAAGCACAGAGCTTAATGGATCTTTAATAATAAATATTCAGTTCAGCTCTAAATAATGAAAATAGTCATGAAATGATTCAAATCCTTTACTCCCCAATGTCACCCCATTGTTTCCTTCCTGAACCTAGGCAGGGATCATGCCCCAGCACATTGTGTGCTCTATTTCTCTTTTACTGATGTTTTCCGGCAGAGTGGCATGGTGGCCATGGAAAGGAGTGGGCAGCAAAAACTGTCTGCTATGGTTGCATATTGCATCACACACAGGTGAGTGGGGATACTGTGGGGGAGCTGAGTTAGGCTGGGTTTTTGGGATTGAAATGCTTCTTGTGAGGTGGTCCAGCCATCACTGCAGTTCTACTAGACAGAATCTGAAGAACAAACGATGTTTTTTAGGTGCCGGAGGCAAGTCATGGCAAAACATTTTGAAGAGCCTTGGGAGAATATACATTGTGGCGGCATGTGTGACTCTTGTGCTGGAAGTTCAGGTGTGTAACCACTCGACAGCATTTAAACTTGATTGTCCTTTTTTTTAAGGTCAACATTCAGAAACATTTGTCCATTTTTCTGATAATTTTGTGTACCAATGATATAAGGCCCACAAGGAGCTCATATATATATATATATATATATATATATATATATATATATATATATATATATATATATGTATATATATATATATGTATATGTATATATATATATATATATATATATATATATATATATATATATATATATATATGTATGTATATATATATATATATATATATATATATATATATATATATATATATATATGTATATATATGTATATATATGTATATATATGTATATATATGTATATGTATATATATGTATATATATGTATATATATGTGTATATATGTATATATATGTGTATATATGTATGTATATATGTATGTATATATATATATATATATGTATATATATATATATATACATATATATATATATGTATATATATGTATATATATGTATATATATGTATATATATGTATATATATATATATATATATATATATATATATATATATATATATATATATATATATATATATATATATATATACAGTCATCCCCCGTTTATCGCAGGGGTTACATTCCAACCCCCCCCCCCCCGCGAGAAGTGAAAATCCGCGATGAATGGACGCCTCCCCCAAAAATGCCTATTTTTTTTATAAACGCGGTGTATAAACACAATTGGGTTTGATTTATATCGAGTGCATAATATAAACGCTTGGTGGTGTATTAACACGATTGGGTTTTATTTATATAGAGTGCATAATAAACGCTGGGTGGTGTATTAACACGATTGGGTTTTATTTATATCGAGTGAATATTAAACGCTGGGCGGTGTATAAACACGATTGGGTTTGATTTATATCGAGTGCATAATAAACGCTGGGTGGTGTATTAACACGATTGGGTTTTATTTATATCGAGTGAATATTAAACGCTGGGCGGTGTGTAAACACAATTGGGTTTGATTTATATCGAGTGATTATTAAACGCTGGGTGGTGTATAAACACGATTGGGTTTGATTTATATCGAGTGATTATTAAACGCTGGGTGGTGTATAAACACGATTGGGTTTGATTTATATCGAGTGATTATTAAACGCTGGGTGGTGTATAAACACGATTGGGTTTGATTTATATCGAGTGATTATTAAATGCTGGGAGGTGTATAAACACGATTGGGTTTTATTTATATCGAGTGAATATAAACCTTCCTCTGGCGCTCCATTTCCTTGCCAGAAGCCTTAGAAGGTGCAGGGCGTTTGGGCGGCATCGTGGGGCTTGGAGAAAAAAACGTAGAAAATATTCGAAGTTCACAAGCGAAACTTTGTCTCGTGCGTTGTGTGACTGGTCGAGCACCACGCGTTATAATTTATTGCTTAAATAATTTATATTTTATATATTATTACCGCGATGTACCGGGGGAATCCGCAGAAAAAATTAGTTAGGTTCCAAGGGAAAAACCGCGATGAAGCGGGAGCGCGATAGGTGAACCGCGATATTGCGGGGGATTACTGTGTGTATATATGTATGTGTATATATGTATATGTATATATGTATATATATATATATATATATATATATATATATATATATATATATATATATATATATATGTATATGTATATATGTATATATGTATATATGTATGTATAATATATATATATATATATATATATATATATATATATATATATATATATATATATTGCATGAAGGCCAATGAAATGAATTGCAAGGACATCAGTAGACAATGAACTAATACCTTCCCTTCCCAACATCATCGGGTCAGCTGGGAGTGCTCATCAGGCCAGCCCAATGCTAATGAATGATTTTATCAATGGAAAGCTGAAAAGGGCAAGTTAACCATCATGTGAAGTGAGGTAGGGCTGACATCGTAAGTGTTAGCTGTTAGAGTGAAAACGAGAAATTCGATTCATTTCACTTTTTAGATCTGACGAAAGGCATTGTCAGGTACATCTTGCTTCTCACGGTGGTTAACGTACTCTTATCGGATTTTCCTTGATAAAATCCATTGATTAACTTGTCCTCAGATGCAGACTGACACTAGCCTTCATTAAAACCAGGATTATCTCTTGCAACTTCATCTCAATGCTCAGGTCCTAATAATACATGGAAAAAGTAAACAAATCCTAATAAAGCGCTTATAGACTGGTCGGAAATCTGATAAATGTGCTTCTATAAAATGCTAGTATAGAGGCATTTTTTGGAAAAGTTGACAAACCACTTTTTTTTTTTATCATAATTTGGGTATGCTGAGTCCATTTTTTCTGTCTATCACCCTCTCCTGTGACTCTAAATGCCTCAAAATGGCCACCAAAAGGTTATTTTAGCTATTATTTCCGGTCTTCCTGAGGTCAAATGCACAGTTCAGAAGTGTCATCCACAGGCATAACACATCACCATATATAAACTCTTCGTCCTATCAAAATGTCCTAAAAACAAAATGTCCCAAAACTCTTCGTCCTAACAGCTTGCCTCAAAATGGCCAAAAACAAAATGGCTGCCAAAGATGCTATTTTACTGTATTTTTTGCATACCTCCCTAAATTAAACACAAAGTTGAGTACTCTCCTCATTCAAAATGCATCATGATGTACAAAGTTATACTCAAATATGCAAAATACTGTTATTAGTTTCTTAACATAGGTTTATGGTGTCCATATTGAATTTCAAGATGGCTGTCATTGTTAATCGGTATATTGCCTATATAGGAAATATTTGTAGGCACATTCATATGACGACAAACAGTGAATTAGATTAGGTACAAGCATTTAAACAGTGTTGGGGCTCATGATTGCCAGTAAGAAATTCAAAGCATTTTACACTGAAACCTGTTCTTTAATAGTCATGCTTGAATAGGTAAATACATACTAAAATTGTCAACATTCACCATAATAACATATACCATCCCATTGAATGTCAAGAACTTACTGGTAGTACAGAATGCTACTTTATATGTATTTAAATGTTTTGTCCTGTATACCATCTATGAAATATTTAGTCATATATAATACATGTGATGTTATTTTTTCGCGCTCACGCTAAATAAACTCCAAACGAAGGTTCTGGAATAACTGACTATTGTCCGCAAACACCGCTTATCACATACACTGAGCTTTTCATCCTGGACAGCGTTGCCCAAAAATATCCAGTCGCAATGTGCAAATAATTGTTCACCACAATTTAATGGAATACTCATCTCCCTGCAATGTCTCATATGGAAATGATCGATATCTCTGCAATTGTGTCACTCAGTTATTCATTCACAGTTCTACTCATTGCGACAGTTGTCGTTATCCTTGCATTTGCATTGTGATGTGCACAACATACGAGACTTTCTGCACTTGCACCGTAAATTAATACAGCCAGTGTTGCAGTTACAGGAAATCAGTTCCAGACATGACTGGGGTACAGGTGACAATGACATCAAAATGGGCACCAGTTTGTCCTCGCTCTGTTTCCAACCCATGGACTCGGGTGGAGGCAGATCTGGGTAGTTCAGATGTGCGTGTATCCACACTAATGCCTGATAATGTGAACGCTTCACATGGAAGAATAGTGCATCACTTGTTGGGGGGGAGTGACTCTGGAGCTGTTAGCATCATGATAGACATCAGTACTTAATGAACAGTACTGGTTGAGCCTTGTCCACTGTGTCAACGTTGTGCATATTGTACAATTTGCAGACAAACAGCTCCACATCTTTAGCAGTTCCTTCTGTAAGATCTCCATTTCCAAGATTTTGCAGTAGTCCATGATGCTCTGTAAAGACTTTCCATGCAGTGGATTTGCTGTGGCCTGAGAAGAAGGATGTCACATCACTTCCAGTCAAAGCATGGAAGGCTGGAATGGTTTCCAGCACAGTCAGACCAAACGGCATCTGTCCCACTATTGTGTGAACAGGTATATATTTTCTTTTATTGGCTGTTCCTGCTTTGAGCCAGAGTTTTGTGCAAGACATTCGAGGGAAGTGAGCCAGAAGAAGAACCAGAATGTCAGTATCCCTGGCTTGAACCACTATGCTGTCAGCTTGGCTTTTAACACAGTGTAAAATAATACGGGTGTCAACCTCTTCATGACGAACTTCAAGCACCGATGTGTCCACATCCGGGTTGTTAGATTCAACCCTCTCCTCATCAGTGAACCCACCAGCCACAACGATGGTTTTGTCATGTTGATCACACCCTGCCATCTGCTCAGAGAGAAATCATGCCAGGTCTGCCTTTTTTCCCCCCAAGGCCAGGAAATTACTCCAATCAGCTGGCAAGGGCACCTCACGACTGTCAATGACTCTTCGAATGGGTCTGATGCCCTTGACATGCCTCTTCCTCGTCCCAGATTTAATGGACACCTTATAATATCTGTCGAATGCAACATCAATGCGGTCAAACAAATGTCCTATCTGAAGGACAGTGTTTTTGAAGACATCAGCCAGATCTCCAAATGTAGAAAGTCCATGTGGCTTCCCAATGGCAATCACCAAGGTTTGTCCATCAATAATAATGGTTGCATTGTCACCGAGATCAGCTGGTGCCAACATCGGTGGACATGGTGTTTTCGCCTGTCAGAACTTGAGACAGAATGCCTTTGGATCCTGTATGGATGTCACCATTCATTTCTGCCAGTGCAATCAGCACTGGCAAGAGCTCATGGGACAATATTTCATCTAGGTTGACCCTCCGTCCTGCTTCATTGGCAATGATCAGCCGCTGTAGGATTGACCGGTCTGCCTTTAAGACCTTGTCTTTGCTAGCTTTGGAGCATTTTTTTCTGCATCGAAGAGGGATGAAAATGTCAATGGCTTGTTATTGTGCAAAGGGTCACGAAATTTGACCTTCTTTTACTCACATGGCAAAAGCCTATCTTCGACAAATGTGTTGCGTTGCTTTTGTCCTTTGTGTTTTGCATTCAGATCATCTCCAATCTTTTGGGTGGCAAGGTCTTTTGTTGTGATGTTTTGCAAGACTGGAGACTTCATTCGCAAATATGTTGAATGATAGCAATACTGCCATCAGGTTGTCTTCATCTTGGCTGTCCTGTTTTTGTCTTCCTTTTGTAGATTCATTGTGCATTGGCTCTTCGTCCATGTTCAGTTGGTACATTTCTCTGGTTTCACATGACATGTGGGATCTACGGTTGTAGGACAGGGCCCACCTGCTTAAGGCTGTGGTGGTCTTGGTGATACCAATGATGCCACCTCCCTTTTTCTCCGTCCCGTTCAACCGTTCTTGCTTTTGGTCTGGATCAACCTGGTTCAACCTACGCTTTGATCTTTTCACAACAAAATTTCAATTTTGAAATTCATGTAGCACTTCTGGTGGAAGTTGGTGCATTTCATTCACATGTATTGTTCCCCATCGCGCATAGTTTGTGTGATCATAACGCATGAACAGTGGGAAGTCGATTTAGGAGAAATAGTTGCTGGCCATGGCAGCCATCTTGAAATACAAGATGGCCACCATTGCCACTAATTAAAATGCAGACAACATTACATTTTGATAGGACGAAGAGTTTATATATGGTGATGTGTTATGCCTGTGGATGACACTTCTGAACTGTGCATTTGACCTCAGGAAGACCGGAAATAATAGCTAAAATAACCTTTTGGTGGCCATTTTGAGGCATTTAGAGTCACAGGAGATGGTGACAGACAGCAAAAAATGGACTCAGCACACCCAAATTATAATTAAAAAAGTGGTCTGTCAACTTTTCCCCAAGAAATTCCTCTTGAAGTCTGATTTCCCAAAAATCCGACCAGTCTATTATTCTGCACGTGCAAGCTCCCCCCATGAGCATCAGATCACTGGAGGAGAACAAAAATAAATAGCCATAAAACATTTTGAAAATGCAGGTGAAAGTGAAACGAGGCAAATTTCAATTGGTGATAATTGCATGTCATCATGATCCTAATTTTTCATGAATCCTTCCTTCTATTAAGAAATGCAGCTTCAGAAAATTTACCAGAAATGTCTGTAGAGGCATCCATCCCTTGTCCATGAGTGGTTGAGATGCATACGTGGCGTCTCATCAGCTACAATTGATTCTTAAGAAACATGTCCACACTCAACTCGCAGAGAGCTTGCCTTCCCTGAAAATATTCCAGCCTGTTAGAGAAGGCTGCACACTGTTTCGGGGTGGAAGAGGGGGGAGAATTGGGGGGGGGGAAGACATATTTAAAGTGAATGCAGCCTTAGTCTTTGGTTGTAGCGATCACACACAGCCATGTTTTAAATGTAGGTGGGATGGATATTTGGTCTTCGAGTGAGGAGTCATCTGGGTGGGACTTTCTCAGTACCCATTTAAATAAGAGCACATTCATTTTTTTCTGCACGAGTGAGGTGAAATTGACGATGAGGTATTGAACAATGGCAACAATTGAGCACTATCATCAAGGGAATTAACAAACAGGAAAAGAAGAGAGAGATAGACAGACAGACAGCACTGAAATCAGCAAGTAAGAGGGTGAGGTTAGGCAGGGTAATCTCTCTCTCTCTCTATCGAGTGCAGCCTGTGGCTGCTGGTTGCATCATTGGTTGGGATACGGCTATGCCGCTGATGCAGTGTCCCCCTTACCAGTACACTGGTACTCATTTTGCCAACCTTGGAAGGATGACAGGCTGAGTCAACCTCCTGGTGTATATTAATTCAGCAGCCAACGGGGCTTGAACTCAGGACCCTAGGATCTCAAGCCACCACCCTAACCACTAAGCCAACACCAGGCTTAGGCAGGGTAATGGGCATAATAAATATCATGTGTCATGTCGGGGATGATATGAAATGGTGGTACAATGCCTGCTTATAGCCCGAGAGGGGAGAGTGAGAAAACTGCCTTTGGAAAGTGGTTCCATCGTTGGGAGAAACAAGGAATAAAAGAGCTGACCTGTATATACAGTCTGGATTTTGGAAACTCAACCCAAAGGAGGTTACTGGAAGAAACGTATGCATCCTGCAGTAGATAGGGAGGGTCAGAGGACAGAGAACAGAGGGAGCAATATCGTAGCTAAGACAGGACAAAACAGGAAGACAACAGACCTTTCTGCGATATGAAAGCAACACACCTTGATCTTCATCCTCATTGTCGGAGATACCAATAATGTTTAGAATGTAAAATTCTGAAAATGAGGTGGAAGAAGCAAAGCCGACATATTTATGGTAATTTCCCCCAAAAAAGTGTTTGTCTTTTATTTAATGGTCCAATAACTATGCCTCTCATATTAATTTGTATGAATATTTAAATGAAAGGTGTGTATATATATATATATATATATATATATATATATATATATATATATATATATATATATATATATTAAACTTCACGTCTGAAGATGAAGACCTGTGTGAGTAGGTAGAGGGCTTTGTACCTCTGAGCTCTGATTCACTACGATGAAATCGCTCAACTACCAGTTGGGATCCTTAAGTGAAGAAAAGAGAAAAAAACCAATTCATCCGCTGGTTAGTTCTGAGCTCAACTGACTTGGGCCATATGTGCTCTGGCAGCTTTATCAGCAGGAAACTTGCAGGTTGGGATGTGTGGAATAAAACTCAGTTTCGAATCAGGTTTCAAATGCAACAGAGTTGAATCATTTATTCATACATGCATGGAGAGAGAAGCACACAGTATCTGCATAGAATCTCTCTGCCTGGGAGCTCCAGTCAGATAGTTCTTTTACACACTCGAGCAGGTGAGGGTGCGATTACATAGCGTAAGATGGTTGAACAGATAATGATGCATCTGGCAGTAAAACCCAGTGTCAGTGGCATTTGGCACAGTGTCGGGATGTCAACAGAACTTCGAGGATGGTTTTTGTTGAGGCTATCATGTTCGAGTAACTTAACAGCTGCACTCCTACATTAAAGTGAAATGGACTGGGGGAAAGATTTGTTGTGGGATATGATGCTCTGAGCCAATGGACAGGCTTTTGGTCAGTCTTGGAATTTAGACTTTGTGACCTGGTTTTGGGGTGGCATTTGGTTATGTTGGTGAATGAGTTGAGCCTTGAGCTAGGTCAGCGTATCCCACAATTAATTGTTCCTCCAGTTCATGTCCATATACAAATCAGACATTTCACATAAACAACCCTGCAAAGCCTGCTGTTCCTTGAGCTGTTCGGACAAGAGCCCCCTACCTTTTCTCTTATCAACTACTCAAGCAGCCTGCACATCCAGAGGCTGTGTGACCTTTAACATTCCTTTCTCCCCCGGAAGTCCAGAGCAGGCTTATATGGGTTGAGTCACACAAGGTCAAACAATGGAAAAATACAAACGGTTCATATTAGTCATAAAGCAATGTGGCACGCTGTGTATGTATATGTACAAGTTTGAGTGTATGCATGTATGTGCACATGTGTATGTGCAAAATTACTTCTACAGATAACGAGGGGTAACGCAATACAGAAACGAGAATGACACTCGGTAGAGCGCATTTCTCTGCTCGGCTGAACAGTTTGTTTTGTATCTCACCGATAGGCCAGATCTGCATCCGGACCTTAACAAAAATCTGATCAGCTTGTTCTTGTCACCTACCCAACTCATCCCCCAAGTTTGTCTTAATCCATCCACAATCTTTTGAGATATCCTGCTCACAGTCAAAGAAACAGTCAAACACGGGTGAAAACATAACCTCCATCCACCTTCGGTGGCGGAGGTAAAACTGGAATTTGAGCACAAGGAATGATTATAATCCATCTGCAGGAACCTCCAAGAACATGACCATCCCAGCTGGAGTTGAAATTGGAAATGGTCATCCCTTTCTTTTCCCCACTGTTTTTGATCGGCTGCTGGGTGTAGCTTATTCTACCTTTTAAATTGATATGCAAACTTGCCATCCACGTTTGCAATTGTCAGCCTCTTTCTGATATCATGAAAACTTCGTGCTTCACTGTATCATAGCTGTGGATGAGGAAACTAATTTATGCTTTCATTATATTTAAATTCATTCAAGCAAGGAATAGGACCAAATTTATCCATGTAATTGTTTTGTGTCCAGGCTTGATGGAGAGAGAGGTCAGCAGCCATGCTCAAACAGTGTTGGCAGTGGCACAACAGGCAGTCCACCGTTCTGTGAAGCTGACCCCACTGAAGCTGCTCGAGGCCAGCATAAGCCATAAACCCACTCGTGCACAACCCAGTTCAAGTGGACTCGACTCGAACTCGAGCCCAATGCTCGATCGGCAGGCCTGGGAAAACCTCATTCTACACTTGCTGCTCGAGGGTTATCTCAAGTAAGTGAAGATGTATGGTCTAAAAAGAGGGTTCTCCATCATATATGTGCCATGGGACATCACAAGATGTTTTGCCGTGCTACCCCAAACCCACCAGGGAAGAATACAACTTTACACCATACTCTACCATCACATATCTATCTCCGGGGTTCTGGGCCAGCAAGCTTGATGACCCTGAATACAAGCTTTCCGTTTGGCTTCCCTCTTCACCAGATCAAGCAAACAAACAGGTGTGTTGCAGCATTTGGGTGTTGCAGAGCAAGAAGCCATCTTACTGTTGAGAAAAATAGTGCTGACCAGAGCTAGAACCGTTTTGCTTCAAGTTTATAATCACAGAGCAGTTTCGTCCGCAAGTAGTATTGTACAAGTCTTTCTTTCAGATGTTTAAGATAATCATTTGGACCATAAGTTTGGTTAGAAGTCGACCATGGGAGTGGTATTATCACACACTCGCTGTTAACCAGAAACAAACTTAGTACAACATTTTAAAAACCAAGCTATGAGCAGTGTGGGGAAGTGAATTGTCAAAGTCCTGTTTTATTTGTGTATTTATTTATTTATTTATTTATTTATTTTATACTTCCATTTGTGGTGGCATGATTTTCATGATTTCAACTGGCTCTGAACAACGGTGCATCGCCACTGCTAAGTATGGAGGCACCGCTGATGCAATGTCCCTATTACCAGTTCACTGGTACTCATTTTGCCAACCTCAGAAGAATGACAGGCTGTCAACCCCACCTGGTGTTAATTCAGCAGCTGACGGGGCTTGAACTCAGGACCCTAAGATCTCAAGCCCACCACCCGAACCACTAAGCCAACACCAGGCTTGTATGGAGAATAAATTAACTTATAAAAGTCAAAGCTGAGCATCTTTTCAAACTCCTGCATATATTTCCTATCATGAGATTCATAATAGATGCTTCAGCCCAATGATAATCCAGGCTGTGATCAAGGAGACTAAGTTTCAAAGGTTTTCACATGTATGACAATGGTGTTACCTTGTGAGAGCTCGCTTCCCACTATTTTAGATATGAGAGAAACGGAAATGAATCGAGCTTGAATGATGTAAAAGACCTTTGGACCAATCTACGGGAGGGAATGGAATGAGATGATAAATGTAAAAATGGCAGAATTTGTCATCTCTCTCTTCTCTCCATGACATACTTGTATGACTGCCCTTCTCCTCCATTTTCTCATGAAAGTGTACCCACCCTTACATAATATTGTTGCAGGAATGTGATGGGGGGAAAGGATGGGTGGGGGTAGTAACGGTTGTAATGTAATCCAGTTATGCCATTAGTACATGTTTAGCCAAAGCATGTGGTATCTGTGTGAAAACAATAGGTCACATGTGAAGAATGTATGAGGAGATGATAATCGTGATCTCCCTCCCATCCGTGTATCTAAACACCCGCTTTTTCTCCCTCCCTTTCTTAATCCTTTAAATCATTCCCTTGTTATCTGTCTATGTGTTTTGATTTATAGAGAAGTGTCTATAACCAGCTTCGAGCACCAGGAGAGAACTGTCTATAACCAGCTTTGTCTCCCTTTGAAGACTAGCGTGACGCACGTCGCAACTGCATGCTTGCTAAGAAGCATCGCAAACCACTGGCAGTGTTGGGCATGTTGTGGGTCTGATTGGCCCATGTGGGAGAAGAGCCAATGAGCGTGCAGTTGCAGGGTGGACAGAAGTGGAGGGGTGGGACAGTTCGGGACAGAGCTCCGGCATAAGAGTTTGTTGGGGGACCAAGCAAGGAGGTCAGCATAGTTTGGAGCTGACATTTGGTCGAGAGAGTCGAGAGGGGGAGCAAAGAGTGCAGGACTGTGGTGAGAGACAACGGCACCGGACAAAGAACGTGTGTACGAAGAGGCCACGGGGCCTGGATGCGACGCCGCCAGACCCGTCTCCACCTGTGGAGAGCTCCGCTATCTTTATCTACCCCAAGTGAACCCAGCACTGACCTCACATTGGCATTGTGTGGGGGATCAGGTTCTTTCTCTTCCTTGTCTCATCATTTTCCCCATCTTTACTTTCTGTAGTACGAAAGAGAAAAGAGTAAGGGCATTCAGCCAATCGAGATATCATGGGCACAGGTTTTTATTTATTTATTATAATTGTATCGTTGAATTATCGTAATACGTTTATGTTGCTCTCTTCCCTGGCTCCCTTATACTATTTAATAAACATGTTTCTCAACATTGGTGTGTTGGCCTGGAATGTGTTTCAGAATTGGGCATTATAACCACGGTGTCTGTTCAACCTTGGTACATCCTAATAAATGGACAAATTGGCTGTTGGCGACAGACAGATTCTCATTTGAGTTTTCTGTACATCGTAAACCGAAGTAAAGATCTGTTCGGTTTTCCCGGTGGATGACATATGGTCTCTGTAGACAGTCCATCGCAAAATTGGGGATCGTGTTGGTGGCGAATTTGATGAGATTACCGAGCGTTCCACCCTTACAATATGTACACTGTTTCTTTGTGGGAACATTGTCAATAGAGGAATTACTGTTTCCATTTGGGTAACAGAATAAATTTTTTGTTGGAGGTCACTTGCTGTTATACATTATTTACACAAGAATGGATACATTTTGACCACCACTCCCCCCCCCCCCCAGTACAAAATATACCTTCAAACGTGGTGTCCATGGCATAATTCGACTCCCAGAGCAAATATTTATGATGATAACAGACAACAAGTAAAACATATCTTTCAAAATGTAAAAGGATGTAGGGATGATATGCCAAAACGAATGCAAACAAGGTAGGGATGGTCTCAAGAGATTATCATGTGAAATGATCCCTACACCTTTATTTGAGTAGTGGTTGATGCCTGTCCTTCGTTCCGTCCATTTGTAATGATAGTGTACATTGATTACAGTTCAAACACACACACACACACACACACACACACACACACACACACACACACACACACACACACACACACACACCTTGTGGTGATTGTGAACCCAAATCTATAAAGATTTATTGTGTAATTTGCAGACATAATCATTATTCAAAGAAACGTGTCGGGATGGTTTCACATGATGATCTCTTGTGACCATCCCGACCTTGTTTGCATTCGTTTTGACATACCATCCTGACATCCTTTTACATTTTGAAAGAAATGTTTTTTATTACATACTTCTGTACTTTTTAAAACATGTATTTATATGCTGGAGAGTTTTATTTTGATTGCACGATTAAATAGCTTGTCAATTAAGTGACAACACTTTGCATGAAATGGTGTTGCAATTATACAATTGGCAGCAATAATTAGTGGGTTTAGCAATACAATGTATGTGGTAGAGTAAATAAAACCAGTGTTTTATGTAATACTGGCGAGGTTCCCATGCTATGCATGGGAGAGGCTGGACAGCCGGTTCGTGAAGGACTTGGGCAAAAAATGACAAATCTGCAAATGCCAAATCCATGAATGTCACGGGTAGAACCCCACAAATAATTTCCTCATTCTCCTTTAAACTCAATCTCTCTATATTATCAATCCAATCACAAATTAATACTATACCATGAATAGAACAAAATATAAAACACTCGTGAGGTAAACAAAGAGAAACGCCATTCTGACGTTGCATCCGGATCAGGAGCAGCTTTGTATGGATCGAAACTCAAAATCATAATTATATTGAGGAATTTAAGAAACCTCCCACCCACCTTAGGACACCGGCTGGGATCCCATAACGTTCCACAGGTTTGGCGGGGCTAGCCCCAAAACTGAGGGAGTAGTTAGGGGACAGACAGACAGACTCCTGCTTTATAATATAGATGTGCAGTAGATATAGTCCCCAGACTTATCTTGTGAATTCATTGGATATGGAAGACAGAACATTTGCATGATGAACAAGAACAGATGAAGACAAAGCCTTGAAAAGGTTGATATATTTTTTTTAAAGGATTTGTGTTGTATTAAACCTTTGGAGTGTTCGGGTCGTCCCGACATCGGAAGTCAACTGACTTCATGATATATGGGTTCCACAACGCGAAGTCAAATCCACTTCTCTTTCTATGACTCCGATGAACCCACTGACAGGAAGCATGACATAATGGCAATTGATATACAGTACAATTATTTATATAAAACAGGCCCACCAGAATCTTCGACATTTCTTACATATCACAGATGGAGTTTATCCTAATTGTATTGCCATCCTTTATCCACAGGAAAAGAAAAGCAGCAAGCGCAAAGAACAGTTTTCTGAGAACTACCGGAGCTCGAAGAAGGGCAAAGACATGGCTGAAGACTGCATGGAAAATTTTATTCTTCCATGAGACTTCATCTAATGATCACATATTTCAATAAAGCAATTTCAATCCTGACAAGTCTCAGTCTCTCTCTCTCTCTCTCTCTCTCTCTCTCTCTCTCTCTCTCTCTCTCTCTCTCTCTCTCTCTCTCTCTCTCTCTCTCTCTCTGTCTCTGTCTCTGTCTCTGTCTCTGTCTCTGTCTCTGTCTCTGTCTCTGTCTCTGTCTCTGTCTCTGTCTCTGTCTCTGTCTCTCTGTCTCTCTCTCTCTGTCTCTGTCTCTCTCTCTCTGTCTCTGTCTCTGTCTCTGTCTCTGTCTCTGTCTCTGTCTCTGTCTCTGTCTCTGTCTCTCTCTCTCTCTGTCTCTCATTTGGTTTCTGGGTGCGGTGTCATGGCCGCCTTAGGCTCCTGCTCTGTGTTGTGAGATCTCAGTGCTTTTTTTTTCTTCCCCCTTCTACCTCCCTTTTTCCTCTTTTTCTTCCCAACATGTTTTTGGAGGTTGTCGTGTCTTCTCTATCCCTTGTATCTTTGAAAGAGCGAGAGCTGGCCTATTTGGGTGTGGCCTACCTGCTTTGATGAGGCCTTGTAAGGTTGGTCCTTTTATTTTTTTTTCTTTACTTATAATGCATTTTCCTTAGTTTTTAGTGTAATCGTTTTTTTTTAGTTTGACCCCCCTTTGCTTTGTTAGGCTCGAGCAAAAATGGGGAGATAAACCGCTGATATGGCAGTTACACGCACTAAGTTTGAGGCATTTGATAATTTTAACATTGGTGTCAGTGTGACCACTACTTGGCTTTTTTCACAAGATCTTGATTATTCGTTGTTCACCTTGGCGTCTTGCTTTTCTATGAAGGATGTGTCGTTGAGGATGCACCTCAATGTGTTACTCAGGGATCTCCAGGCTGCATTGATACTCGGGAGAATGATTTTGGATTGCTTAATGAAGAATATAATTTTCAAGGATTACTGTGCAACACTGGGAATTTGACAAGTAAAGCAGGTGGTGAGGCTGATGTTGATGGAAAACTCATTCACAAGTCGTCACCAGCACTTCCTGCTGAGATCGAGAAGAATGGAGGTGTTTCAATCCTTACTACCCCTTCATTGATACAAAATCCCAATCATTATCCTGGTTATTCAACTGAGCCAGTGAATACCAGCCCTCAAGAACAAGAAACCGAGGTTACTGCTCCGGTTGAACGTACTGAGTACCAGCGTACAGTTGAGGAACATTCTGGCAAATCTTCAGAGTTGTCAGGACCTGAAATAGTGACTGGTCAGACTGATATATATGACCCAGGTGGGGCCGGGTCTGATTTTTCAGAATCAAATGATGAAGCCGAGGTGACTGAGTTGTCTGAATCTTCATCGTATCAGTCATACAGAGCCCCACAACTTATTCTTGCCTTTCTGAATGAAACGTATCGACACCAAAATGTGATCGTTAAAGATCACTTTCCTGATTTAATTTCATTTGTTCAAGCTGAAAAAGACATCATGAGGAAGCCTGTTGAATTCAAGTTAACAAAGTCACAGTTTCATCGTGATCGAAAGGTTGTTACAAAAGCGGGGACTGAAATTTCTCAGCAACTGCTCAAGCCTTTGGATAAACATGAAAAATATTATTTTTGGAACCTTAAATATGAATGGCGGTGGAGCAAGTCACAACCACCAGGTTCAAGTGAAAAGTTTGTTTGATCGTAAACAAATAGATATACTTTTACTCGAGGAAACACACATAATTGAAGATGTGGAGTATGATTGGTGTCACCTTTTTCAGGGACAGTGCTTTTTTAGTAATTCGTCTTCTTCTTCTGCTGGTGTGGCCTTTTTATTCAGACCTGAGCTCGTACCTGAATCATGCCACTTCCAAAGAGGTTATCAAAGGCCAGTTCATCTCTCGAGAACTGGTCATCAATAATTTCCATTTTACACCATTCAATGTGTATGTACCCAGTGAGAGTGGAGAACGAAGAGCCTTCTTTTTGTCTTTAATCACACTTTCTCTCAATTGATCTCGATGATTGTATGTGCATGTGGGTTAATTTTAATTGTACCTTCGAACATGTTTTCGACAGAAATACAGCAGAACCTCACCCTGAATCCTATGCCGATTTGTCTAAAAAAAATTTCGGCAATAGGTTTGTTAGATGCATGGAGGCAATGTCACCCCAACGAATCTCAATATCAGTGGAGACATTGGGCTAACAGGAGAGCATCCTTTGCTCGACTTGACCGGTGGTACATAAACTCGCATTTCAGGAATGCTGTTTTCTCTCTCGTTCACTTTCCATCCTTATTTTCCGATCATCATTTAGTTACCATGGGCCTCTTTTTCCCTGAACCCTCACATAAAAGTACGTACTGGAAATTCAACACCAATCTTCTTGAAGATACTCCGTTTAAAAAAGGCTTCTATACCTTTTGTGCTATCCAACTCTCAAAAAAAGCCTCTTTTTCTTCATTCGAGTTATGGTGGGACAACACAAAAGCACAGATTAGAGTGTTTTGTCATCATTTTGTTTCAAATGTTACCAATGTTAAAAATACAACAATGGCCCTGTTAGAAGCTGATATCATACAGTTAGAGAGTAAAGTGGCCAGATATGGAAATAGGAGAGACCAAAGGATATTAGTTGAAAGAGGACCCAATTGAGAGAACTGACACAAGAGAAAGCAGCAGGGATGTTGATCAGATTAAGGATAAACAACATAAAGGTTTTAGATACTCCCAGCAAATCCTTTTTCCAAATGGATTTTGTCAACAAATCACAAAAGACCGTTTTTTTCTCTGGTAGACTCGAGGAAACATGGTTGTTAACTCCAGTGATGTACGGTTGTGCATTCGAGATTATTTTTCAAAAATTTATGCAAAACATAAATGAGCAAACTATGGAACTTTGTGAGCAAACTATGGAACTTTTAACTTCTCACTTTCCTTCCATCACTGAGCCCCAGCACCTGAGCTTGGACTCACCAATCACATTGCCTGAGCTAACACAGGCTCTTGCCGGATTGAACTCGGGGAAAGCGCCTGGAATTGACGGCTTACCAGCAGAGTTTTTCTTGGTGTTTTGGAACTTTTTGGGCCCTGAGTTATTGAATGTCCTGGAATCATCTTTGGTAAATGGAGAACTGCCTCTAAGTTTTGGAAAAGCGGTGGTGTCTCTTCTACCAAAGACTGGAGACTTACGGCAGATGAAGAACTGGCGACCAGTCTCGGTATTATGTACGGACGACAAAATATTGCCAAAATTGTTGGCCAGTCGGTTGAAGACGGTAATTGGTGATCAGAACTACTGTGTCCTGAACAGATCAATTTATGATAATATTTTTTAATCAGAGATTTGCTGGAGTGTGATTCCATGGAAAAAAGAATTTGGGATAATATTCCTTGACTTAGAAAAGGCATTTGATGGTGTTGATCATGTGTTTTTGCATCATGTGTTGGAAGCATGTGGTCTTGGTATCAATTTTAGGGACTATGTATCCGTACTGTACAGCAACATATTTAGTGTTTTTAAAATTTATAATGAGCTCGTCTCTCCAATACAGATACAGAGAGGAGTGAGGCAAGGGTGCCCCGTTTCTGGATTATTATTCTCCTTGGTTATAGAACCACTTCTAATTCTATTCAGGAAAAATCTTTCAGGAGTAACTGTGTCCACCGGGATTCCTTCACTTGTTGTATCAGCTAATGCAGATGATGTCGCTGTGGTCATTAAGAATGATATCTCTGCATTTGTTAAGTGTTTTAATCTCTTTTGCTTGGCATCTTCGTTGAACTGTAACTGGAACAAGAGTAAAGCCTTATGGGTTCCCAGTCTTAAAAACAATCCGCTGGAGACACGGTTAATTCCACCGGTGCATTTGCCTTCAAAGTTAAAATGGGTGGAAGAGGGAGTCAAATATCTGGGTGTGTTCCTGGGATCCCCACTCTATGTCCTTCAAAATTGAGATGGGATGGTTGAACATGTTAAAAAAAGATTAGGACTATGGAAGAGAGCCCCACCCCACCTTTCCGACAGAGCTAGGGTTTCAGTTGTAAATAATTTGGTTGCCTCATCTTTGTGACATAAGTTTGTCTGCCTCCAACCACTGGAAGTGCTACTGAAGACTGTTCAAAGGCTACTGGTTGTTTTTTTTTTCTGGAGTGGGTTTCACTGCTTGCAGCCAAATGTTATATGCCATCCTTTGGCTGAAGGTGGCCAAGGACTTGTCGACATAAAAAGCCGTATAATGGCTTTTCAGCTATGCTCCACTCAGATGTTGATGCACGAGGAACAGCTGCCGAGCCAACTCCTGGCCCATCACATCTTGCAGCAAGCAAGTGGGCTCGGTTACAGCCTTGAACTCTTCTTGATCAAACTCCAGCATGTCGATATACCTCATCTTTAAACATTTTATCAGAGTCTTTTGAATGCTTGGCAGAGCCTTTCGGTAAGTCGCCAGCAGGAAACGTATGCGACAAACATGTTTGTGGAAGAACCCCTATTTTACAACCCATTGTTTCCTGAAATTCCTTGAAGCCATGACCTTTATCAACACTTTATTGCAGCAGGCATAATCAAAATACTACACTTCCGCTACGATTCCAGGTTGGGGTGAAAAACAGTGCCGGAGATAGCAGATATGACAAGAATACGGTCAAATAGGACGATCGGCAAAATCTGAAGAGAAATTGTGAAAAAAAGTTCTCAACTTGAACTAAAATGGACTCAAGAAAGGTTTGTGACAACAAATGACTTCGGGTTTCCTGGATTAATTGTACGACCGAGTCAGAGATTTATCCTCCATAAGCTCAGGAAAAAAATATTTTTTTCAGAAATATAGCAGTAAGGACCAACAGACTGTCTACTCGAGGACTCTCCATTGAATGGAGTGGCCAGGTGGAAAAGACTAATGCCGAAAGGGCTCCCATCTGAGCCTATATGGAACTCATTCTATCGTAAGCTGGTTGCTTAAAGGACTGGAGATTTACAGTGGTGACGAGCACATAGGGTCATTCCTTCGAATAAGTTGTCATTTTTCTACCATATCTGGGTGATGCCCTTTCTGCATTTGTACAGATGATTTGTTCCATGCATATGTTGACTGAACAAGGCTTGTGCCATTATTTCAATGGCTGAACCACATGGCAAAAAAAGATGCAAATTACCTTCTCACTAAGATTGTTTATTTTCGGGTGGAAAGAACAAGTGAACTCATAACTTTTGTTTTTCGTAGCCACAGCAAAAATAGCGATTTATTTATCGAGGAAGGAGAAATTGAAAGGAAAGCCGATTGTGATGTGCAATGTTATGGTTTTCTTCAATGCCTTAATAACAGCAAGATTAAAACTTGAATTTTGTTTTTCTAAAAGTGAAGAGTGTTGATGACTTTAAGAAGTCTTGGTGTTGTGAGGGGATTTGCAAAGTTCATGAGAACAATTTATTGATATCCCTGTGTTTTTTTTATTTATTTATTTGGAACTAGTAAAGGTGCCCGTCTTAGACGGGCGCCACTGGCAACATATGGTAAAAGACAGATAGCATGAGTGTATTTTAAACAACATATTATATCATTTTTATCCATTGATTATCATTCAGGTTTTCCCCTTCGACTGTCCCACAGTAGCTCCACTTCAATGACATTACCACATAGTTTAGTGACTACACAACGTGTACCATTCGTGAGTTCTGGAGGATCCATAGAGCGCGTTAAAATTACAGGGCACCGTGCGGGAGTGTCGGTAATCTCTCCAAAGCTCTCGGAAAGCCTTAAAATGCATCACGATCGGTTTGATTGTGAACAGATATACGGACGGACGGACATCAAGACCAGTTTTATGAGGTCATCATGAAGGTACTGCTTGATATTACGCATTGAAATAGAGATATTAATACTCAAGTGAGTTTTTTATATGTCTATGATTGATAGCTTATTGACAGCTCAATAACATGAGCAATTTACTATGGTGTATAGTGATTAATAACAACATACTCCACAAAAGGTTTTACAAACTCATCTTAGTGGTCCTCTAAAAAATGGGAAACATTTTTATTTATTTTTTGTGCAATAATTCCTCCCATTTTGCAAATGGAGAACATGAACTGTTTAACTGCCATAATCATCAAAACGAATTTTGAGGGGCTTCTTCGGGAAGATAATAATATCATCTATATTAATATTTTGGCACGCCCCTTTTTTTGTTCCACCATCAGCTTGTTTAATTTCATGCAGTAACAAAAATCTGATGGTGGAACAAAAAAAGGGGCGTGCCGAAATATTAATATAGATAATAATAAGATTTAACTACCATAATCATCAAAACGAATTTTGAGGGGCCTCTTAAGGAAGACAATAATATCATTACTATATATGTCAAAGCTTGTTTCATTTCATGCAGTAACAAAAATCTGATGGTGGAACAAAGAAAGGGGCGTGCCAAAATATTAATATAGATGAATTAAAGCAACAGAACATGGGTATTGTAACCTTAGAAATGTTA
>NC_140963.1:52191568-52201568 GCF_056783735.1 Eptatretus burgeri
TCAACAAGCGCCTCTCGCTTAAACTATTGGTTCTAACAACCCAGATTCCCGTCGCCTGTGTTGGTGTCCTCACAATTTCGGACCTCGCCCCCCAATTTTCTCTCCGTGCCCTCACACGGTCTCCTGGCTGGGACACGTGGCTCCCTTTGGCAGGCACGACCCTCTGCCGATTCTCCGACGATGGCACCCCCGGGCACTACACTGCCTCCGAGCCTACCAGCTCCCTAACACCGGGGAGTGCCCCCCATGGCACCTCCCCTGAAACGCACACGTGGCAGGCTGGCTTCTCAGGCCCCTTTCCGAGGGTCACCCTTGCCCACAACACTGCCCACGCGGCCAATGGCGCCCCGGGCCCCCGCACCAAGCAGGCGCACCCGTGCCCACTACTCTATCCCGGCCCCCCATGGGCCCTTGGCCTACCACGGCCGACTAGCCTGGTGCCCGGGGTACCCACTCAGCGATACTCACCTTTCGCAGCCACGCTCCCAAGCCCGTCAACAGGGCTCCTGCACCCCTCCAAATGGGTTTCGAGCCTACATTCCCACCAACAACAAAACGACCTCCATTTTTCAATTTGACTAACCCAGCTAACTCACTTTACTCTGACCCCGGGGTCCCTTGGGTGGGAGTCACTCCTCCCCCCAATCACTCATCGCACCATGCATTCCCCAATCGCTCCACTCACACAGACCCGTTGGCCTCACTCACTCACCAAGCACATGCTTCCAATTCACTCACCAACAACTCTTCAACACACACACCACTGAACTCTGCCATCCTTCTAACTACCTCCCCTAACTAACTCGTGCTCCCACGTCGTCCCTTACACTATAGCACGTTCCTTTTAACACTACGTAGCTAAGCTACGTCCCCTCTACACATCCACAAGTCTGTCACTGTCTCCGAATCATCTCATTTTATTTCCCAACCGAAAGCTCACTAAATCCCTCTACCTAATCCATTCCACGGACTCCATGAGGACTTACCCCTGCCCCATGAAGTCGGTATAACTAAGCTAACCCTTCCCCCTAACTAGTTTTCATCCTGTGCCCTGTGTCAAGGGGGTCTTCCACCCCTTGCCCAGGAATCCTGTGCACCCGAAAGTGAGGCTTGCTTTTCTTTTTTTTTTTTTTTTCCATACATGCGCAGCACCAGCGCGGAAACTCAGAGCTCGCGCACTTTTCACCTGCCCGTGACGTCATGCAGCTGCACGTGTTCCTCGTCCCTCCTTGGACGGTACCATCCGGCAGAGATACCCCTCCTGCCGGATTCCAACCCCACGTGCAGCCATGGCGTCACCGTGCGCATAAAAAAAAAACACAAGCCCCCCGTCTCGAGGGGTTCCCCACGCGAACACATGTGCTTTGCCCGTTGGAGCTTAACACACACGATCGCGTGGAGAACCCGTCCGGTCCAAATCCGTTATCCTGCCTAAACTCTGTCCGTCCGCGGGATCGGCAAATCCACCGCTGGCGTTTCCGGACCGGGACTTCACTCTCGCAAGCGAGCACGTGGTGGTCTTGTGCGTTGCACAGCACGGACCGCGTGCTCACTGCTGGGTGAACCCGGCACGGTCCCCGAAACAACTACAGCCGCTACTCGGCTTTCTTTCTTCTGTCGCCGTCGTCGTCGCCATTCCACCCACGCACACCTGCGTGTTACGACGCACACACTCCACTCCATCACATTCACACCGGGAGACGCGGCTGCGTGCTCCCGCATGCCAACCGACATCTCCCTCACATACCGCTCTCTCACACACACGGTCTCCCTTGCATTCGGCCGTTCACTCACGCATGCCTCACTACTCACACAAACCAAACTACTCACACACGCGGGGGAACACCCGCGGTGCCTCATCCACACACCGTGCCTCACTCACACACGCGGGGGCACTCACCCGCGGTGCCTCACTCACACACGCGGGGGCACTCACCCGCGGTGCCTCACTCATACACCGTGCCTCACTCACACACGCGGGGGCACTCACCCGCGGTGCCTCATCCACACACGGCCCCTCACTCACACACGTGGGGGCACTCACACGCGGTGCCTCATCCACACACGGCCCCTCACTCACACACGCGGGGGGCACTCACCCGCGGTCCCTCATCCACACACGGCCCCTCACTCACACACGCGGGGGCACTCACCCGCGGTGCCTCATCCACACACCGTTCCTCACTCACACACGCGGGGGCACTCACCCGCTGTGCCTCATCCACACATGGCCCCTCACTCACACACGCGGGGACACTCACCCGCGGTGCCTCATCCACACTGGCCGTTCCATCCACACACGGCGTGCTGGGAAGCACGTACTCCGGCACCATCACCATCACCACCACACCACTCACACACGGGGTCACTTCCACACACGGGGACGCACTCACACCTTGCACCACACACACAGGGACAACCACACTGGGGATTCGTGTCCCCACAAGGGTCTCCGGGGCCTCTACACCCCCCAAGCTCTCCGTGCACCCGTTCGCAGCACTCCTCCTCTCAACCTCGCAAAGCACGACCGAACTCACCCGGTCGTGACTCGCCTCAAGGGGGCATACTCCCTCCCCTCGTTCCTGGAGGAGGCCATCCAGGTGCTCGCACTGGGTCCCTACACGCTCCGCGAGCTCAACCTCACTATCCTCCACTACCTCCGTGTGTGTGTGTGCGTCACTTACCCCGTCTTCATCGTGTTGTCTCTCCTTTTAATTTTTCCCTTTTGGTCACCGTAGATTCTTCTGTCACGACCCTCGCCCAACACGCCCCCCGAATTATTTTTTTACCCGCCTCCACCGCGGGCCTGTCAGCCGTTGCACCCCCTTCCAGCTCGTTTGCTCCCACACGTGGAGTCGCCATTCCCAGCTCCCTGGTCACGGCCTTCATGCCCGCCTGCAGGCATCGGCCCATGTTCTGCGTCTCACCCCGCAGCTTTTTCGTTTCTTCCTTCATTTGCTTGCTCATGCTTTTTATTTCGTTTATAAATTCATTTGCGTTTGCATCCATCTTTTCCTTCATTTGTTGTGTATTCGCATCCAATTTTTGTGTATTCGCATCCATCTTTTCGTTCATTTGTTGTGTATTCGCATCCATTTTTTGTGTATTCGCATCCATTCTCGCTATCATTGCCGCCAGCATGGCGCATAGCTGGGCCATGTCGTGTGCGCTTGGGTGAGCCGTTTCGGCAAGGGTCGGCGGGTTTTGGTGGAGAGGGGGGGGGGAGGTGTCATACACCGCGCACTCATATTTACAGTACATCTTAACCTTAACTTACAAATTTTACACGAAACCATGGCCCAGGATCAATGAACTCTGCAAAAAGAAAGCAGTTAGCAGGGAGCCAGGCTGCTCGCATGCAGTCTCTGGCTCAAAACAATGCAGGTGACAGGGAACGTGGCTGGCTGCTCACACGCAGTCCAAGGCCTTCCCTTTTGAACTGAACGCAGTGAACCACAACGGTGCATGGGCTGCACAAATGCAGTCTCCGTGCCAGCTCAAGTGGCACACGCAATGAACACAACGAATGGATGGATGAACACAAACACGGTGCACGGGCCACCACTGCAGGCCCGTGTTGTAGCTGCCAACAGGGCAGTTCTTGCAGCTTGCAAACTGTTGCCTTGATCCTGGCGCACATGGCAATGAACAGGGGGGGCAAAGCAAAAATTGAACAGGGCTGGTGAACATGGGCAGTGGGCATGGCATGGCATGGCAAAGGCAGCAGGCAAACACAGCCCGCAGAAGAAGGCCGTTGCAGGCAAACACAGCCGGCAGACGAACTGGCCGGTACAGGCCTTGCAGCACAGCAGCTGCAGCCGATCCAGCCGGCACAGGCCTTGCAGCAAAACAACAGCTGCCGATGAAGTTGGCCAGCCTTTGCCTTGCAGCAACGCAGCCAGCAGATGAAGCTGGCCAGTCTTTGCCATTCAGTGGAGGTTGGTGGAGGGAGTGCGGTGGTGCTGGCCACTCGGAAGGCGGGCTCGGACCGACCCTACGGTCTCCCTCCCAACCTATCGCCTTTGCCTGTCACTGTCCATACCCACTCCCTTAATTTGTCAAACCCCAATTTAGCCCCAACTTATTTTTTTATTATTATTTTTTTTTTCTTTTACTTCCCCACTATAAATCGTCCCCTAACCCCCTTTATCGTCTTTGTTCGGCTAACCTATCCTGTCACCTAGACTACTCCCAACCCCTACGTTCCCTTCCCGGAGGGGAATAAGGGAGAGCTAGCGTCCTGTGTCGAGGCCCAACGAAGCCTCAGAATGGCCTCCCCAGAGTTCGGCGATCTATAACACGAAGTGGGTCCAGCGGCCCACAACGAGAGCGAGGGGATGGATGGTGCGGAGGGGTACACTTCCTCATCTACCCTAACCATTTAACTGTTAAACTACCCCGGGGCTTTCAACAAGCGCCTCTCGCTTAAACTATTGGTTCTAACAACCCAGATTCCCGTCGCCTGTGTTGGTGTCCTCACAATTTCGGGCCTCGCCCCCCAATTTTCTCTCCGTGCCCTCACACGGTCTCATGGCTGGGACACGTGGCTCGCTTTGGCAGGCACGACCCTCTGCCGATTCTCCGACGATGGCACCCCCGGGCACTACACTTCCTCCGAGCCTACCAGCTCCCTAACACCGGGGAGTGCCCCCCATGGCACCTCCCCTGAAACGCACACGTGGCAGGCTGGCTCCCCGGGCCCCTTTCCGAGGGTCACCCGTGCCCACAACACTGCCCACGCGGCCAATGGCGCCCCGGGCCCCCGCACCAAGCAGGCGCACCCGTGCCCACTACGCTATCCCGGCCCCCCATGGGCCCTTGGCCTACCACGGCCGACCAGCCTGGTGCCCGGGGTACCCACTCAGCGATACTCACCTTTCGCAGCCACGCTACCAACCCATCAACAGGGCTCCTGCACCCCTCCAAACGGGTTTCGAGCCTACACTCCCACCAACAACAAAACGACCTCCATTTTTCAATTTGACTAACCCAGCTAACTCACTTTACTCTGACCCCGGGGTCCCTTGGGCGGGAGTCACTCCTCCCCCCAATCACTCATCGCACCATGCAGTCCCCATTCGCTCCACTCACACAGACCCGCTGGCCTCACTCATTCGTCATGTACTCACCTCACAACTCTTCAACACACACACCGCTGAACTCTGCCATCCTCCTAACTACATCCCCTAACTAACTAACGTGCTCCCACGTCGTCCCTTAAACTATAGCACATTCCATTTAACACTACGTAGCTAAACTACGTCCCCTCTACACATTCACAAGTCTGTCACAGTCTCTAAATAAATCATTTTATTTCCCAACCTAAGGCTCACTAAATCCCTCTACCTAATCCATTCCACGGACTCCATGAGGACTTACCCCTGCCCCATGAAGTCGGTCTAGCTAAGCTAACCCTTCCCCCTAACTAGTTTCCATCCTGTGCCCTAGGAAGGGGGTCTTCCACCCCTTGCCCAGGAATCCTGTGCACCCGAAAGTGAGGCTTGCTTTTTTTTTTTTTTTTCTTTACATGCGCAGCACCTGCGCGGCAACTCGCAGCTCGCGCCCTTTACACCTGCCCGTGACGTCATGCAGCTGCACGTGTTCCTCGTCCCTCCTTGGACGGTACCATCCGGCAGGGATACCCCTCCTGCCGGATTCCAACCCCACGTGCAGCCATGGCGTCACCGTGCGCATAAAAAAACAAGCCCCACGTCTCGAGGGGTTCCCCACGCGAACACATGTGCTTTACCCGTTGGAGCTTAACACACACGATCGCGTGGAGAACCCGTCCGGTCCAAATCCGAAATCCTGCCTAAACTTTGTCTGTCCGCGGGATCGGCAAATCCACCGCGTGCGTTTCCGGACCGGGACTTCACTCTCGCAAGCGAGCACGTGGGGGCCTCATGCGTTGCACAGCACGGACCTCGTGCTCACTGCTGGGTGAACCCGGCACGGTCCCCGAAACAACTACAGCCGCTACTCGGCTTTCTTTCCTCACATGTCGCCGTCGTCGCCATTCGACCCACGCACACCTGCGTGTTACGACGCTCACACTCCACACCATTAAATTCACACCGGGAGACGCGGCTGCGTGCTCCCGCATGCCAACCGACATCTCCCTCACATACCGCTCTCTCACACACACGGTCTCCCTTGCATAAACCATACCACTCACACATGGTGCTCCATTCACTCGCGGCCTTCCACTCACTCGTGCCACACTCATACACCGTGCCTCACTCACACACCATGCCTCACTCACACACGCGGGGGCACTCACCCGCGGTGCCTCACTCACTTGCGGTGCCCCTTTTACACACGGCGTGCTGGGAAGCACGTACACCGGCACAATCGCCACCACACCACTCACACATGGGGTCGCTTCCACACACGGGGACGCACTCACACCTTGCACCACACACACAGGGACAACCACACTGGGGATTTGTGTCCCCACAAGGGTCTCCGGGGCCTCTATACCCCCCAAGCTCTCCAAGCACCCGTTCGCAGCACTCCTCCCCTCGACCTCGCAAAGCACGACCGAACTCACCTGGTCGTGACTCGCCTCAAGGGGGCATACTCCCTCCCCTCGTTCCTGGAGGAGGCCATCCAGCTGCTCGCACCGGGCCTCCACCCAGTCCACCAGCTCACCCCCATTGTCCTCCACTACCTCCGTGTGTGTGTGTGCGTCACTTACCCCGTCTTCATCGTGTAGTCTTCCCTCTATTTTTTCTGTCTCCCGTGTCTCTATACATTTATAAGTTTCTGTTGTCCCCTCCGGTCTATTAGTCTCCGCTTCTTTCTGGCGTCTTTCCCTTATCTTTATGTAGGTCAACCTTGCTTTCTCCTTAAATCGCTCCCGTCCTTCCCTGTTTTTCACTCCTTGCTCTTTCACGATCTCCGCGTACCTCATCCTTGCTTTCCGTCTTAATTGTTCTCTTCTCTCCCTCGCAATTCCTTTCACCTCGTCTCTTGTCTCCCATGTCTCTATACATTTTCTCTCCTTGTTCCTTATTTCTGTCTCTTCCTGGTTCCTTTTTCCTTCCCATCTGAGTCGTTCTTTCTCTCTGAGCCCCATTAGCTGTTCGTTCTCCCTCCGGAGCTCCTCAATCTCTGTTGACTCCAGTCTCGCTCTCCGTTTTAGTTGTTCAATTTCACACTCATATAGTTGTTGTTTTTTCTCCCACTGTTCCTCCTGCTCTTTGTTTTCCAATCTCATTGTTTCTTTCAATTGGCTCATTTCCTTCCTGTGTTTCATTCGCTGTTCTCTCACTACTCTTCCTCGTTTCCTCTCCTGTCCTTCCTTCTCCAGTTTCATGGTTTTCTTCATTTGGTGAATCTCCTTTTTGTGTTTCATTTGCTGCTGTCTAATTACTCTTCCTCGTTTCCTCTCCTGTCTTTCCTTAACCAGTTTCATGGTTTTCTTCATTTGGTTCATCTCCATTTTGTGTTTTATTTGCTGCTGTCTAATTACTCTTCCTCGTTTCCTCTCCTGTCTTTCCTTATCCAGTTTCATGGTTTTCTTCATTTGGTTCATCTCCATTTTGTGTTTCATTCGCTGTTCTTTGTCTCTCTCCTCGTACTCCAGCCTCAGCTTTTCTTTCAATTGGTCAACCTCAGATTCATGTTCTTTTTGTTTTCTATTCCATTGTTCCTCTCGTTCTTCCCTCTCCAATCTCCTTGTGTCCTTCAATCTCCTGATTTCTCCTTCCTGCTTCATTCCTTGCTCCTTCAACTTCTCCTCGTATTCCAACCTATTTTTTTCCTTTTGTCGTTCAGTTTCAAATTCATACTCTTTCAGTTTTTTATTCCACTGTCTCTCTTGTTCCTCGTTCTGCAATCTTATCGTTTCCTTCAATTGACGGATTTCTTTCTCCTGTCTCATTCCTTGTTCTTTGTATTTCCTATTCCACTGTCTCCCTTGTTCCTCATTCTGCAATCTCGTTATTTCTTTCAGTTGGCTGACTTCCTTCTCCTGTCTGATTTGTTCTTCCTTCATTACTCTTTTTTGCATCTCATTCTGCAATCTCGTGGTTTCCTTCAGTTGGCTGATTTCTTTCTCCTGTCTCATTCCTTGTTCTTTCAGTACTCTTTCTTGTTCCTCATTCTTTAATCTGGCCTTCGCTTCCAGCTGTTCGATCTGTACAGTGTGGTTTCTTAAAGTTTCATTTTCCGTTCTCTTCCTTTCCTCTTTTAACACTCTCAGTTCGTTTTGTAGTTCCCTCTCTTTGTTCTGGTGTTTCTGTAACTCAGAAACTTTCTTTTCCAATTCCTTTCTCATCTCTGCACACTCCGACTTTGCTTTGGCTTCTAATTGTTCAATCTGCTCAGTGTGGTTCCTTAACGTTTCATTCTCTGTTCTCTTCCTTTCCTCTTTTAACATCCTCAGTTCGTCTTGTAATCCTCTTTCTTTGTTTTCGTGTTTCAGTATCTCAGAAGTTTTTGTTTCCAATTCCTTTCCCAATTTGCGTGCTTCTTCACTCATTTCATCTCTTCTTTCCACCGCTTCCCTCCTCAATTCATCCCTTTTTTTTTACTGTATTCATTTAGTTTTTCTGCCATTCCTTTCCCATTCTAATCTCCCCTTCCAGGATCTCTCTTTTAAACTGGCTTGCCCTTACCTCTCGCTTCAGTAGTTCCAATTCCCCATCTTGTTCGCGTTTTTCCTTTTCGAGCTTTGTTTTCCTTTCTCCTTCCTCCCTCAATTCTCCCTGCAGTTCTTCGAACTGTTCTGACTTTTCCAGCAATTCCTCCGCCCTTTCCTCGAGCTGTCTCTCTCCTCTTTTTATCTTCCATTCTAGGCTTTCTCTTTCCTGATTGCCTGTTCTTATCTCTTCTTTCAATTGTTCCAACTCCCCATCGTGTTCACATTTTTTCTCTTCCAACTGTATTTCCCTCACTCTCCCCTCTAGTTCTTTGAACCACCTTGCTTCCTCCAATAATTTTTCCATTAATTGTTTTACTTCCAAGTCGTGCTCCTTTTGTTTCTTTTCAAGCTCGGTTTTCCATTCTTCCTCCCATTGTTTCCTTTCCTGGGAGATACCAATCTGCTGTTCCTCTATTCTTTTGTTCAGTTTGCTCTTTGCATATTCCAACTGACGGGTATAAAACACTACCAAATTCTTTTTCCCACGTAATTTGTCGACTCTATTGGCCAAGTCATGTTTTTGCCACCGAATTCGTTCCAGTAAATCGTCCAATCGCTGTGTCCCCCCGTACACGTAATTTTTCTGAAGCGCGTCTGCGTGCCGTTGTGACTCGTCCACTCCACGTTGCACCTCCTCGATATATTCTTCATAACGCTTCACCTTTTCCAAGACGTCCCCCAATTGTGCCTGAAGCCTGCCAATGCTCGCATAGTCATCCTGCCACGCCTGCCATGGCACATGCCGTGACCACGTGCCTTGAACCGGTGACTGGGAGCTCACGCCTCGTGCTGTGCCATTAATATCAGCCTGCTCCGTGCTGCACTGAGGTGCGATCGCGCTGCCATTGTGCGACTCCGTTTGCCGGCAAAGTTCGTGCTCAAACCGCTCCCACTGACCACAGTTAGTGGTGGGGTTATAATTATAAAAAGAACCGACCTGGGCCATGGATCCTACATGACGACACATACCGAATACCCCCGGCTCCCGCTCGCCTTGAGACGCCATCTTATTTCTCGTGAAGGGTTAATTTAGCTCGCTCGTAATTTGGAGGGAATTGGGGGTCGCTCCTCTCACCCCTGGACCGATTCCCGTGAATTTAGCCGGAGACAGGAGAGCCCGTTTCCCCGTTCTCCGATACCAGTGCCGCGAGGAGGGCGATGAGTTTATATCGCACGACCTGACACCAGTGTAGCGGATTCGCGCCCGCCGGCGTGCGGACGGCCACGTAACTCGAATCGCGGCACGTCGCCCACCGGACGGACAATCCAGTCGTGACCCTCTCGGACGAACGCCGGGAACCAGTCACGGGTCGACCTTTCAGTCTCACCACGATCGTGCCAATCGGCCCCCGC
>NC_140963.1:52214068-52221568 GCF_056783735.1 Eptatretus burgeri
TCTCCCGGTGTGAATGTAATGGTATGGAGTGTGAGCGTCGTAACACGCAGGTGTGCGTGTGTTGAATGGCGACGACGACGACGACAGAGGAAAGAAAGCCGAGTAGCGGCTGTAGTTGTTTCGGGGACCGTGCCGGGTTCACCCAGCAGTGAGCACGAGGTCCGTGCTGTGCAACGCACGAGACCACCACGTGCTCGCTTGCGAGAGTGAAGTCCCGGTCCGGAAACGCACGCGGTGGATTTGCCGATCCCGCGGACGGACAAAGTTTAGGCAGGATTATGGATTTGGACCGGACGGGTTCTCCACGCGATCGTGTGTGTTAAGCTCCAACGGGCAAAGCACATGTGTTCGCGTGGGGAACCCCTCGAGACGTGGGGCTTGTGTTTTTTTTTATGCGCACGGTGACGGCATGGCTGCACGTGGGGTTGGAATCCGACAGGAGGGGTATCCCTGCCGGATAGTGCCGTCCAGGGAGGGACGAGGAACACGTGCAGCTGCATGACGTCACGGGCAGGTGTAAAGTGCGCGAGCTCTGAGTTGCCGCGCTGGTGCTGCGCATGTAGAAAAAAAAAAAAGCAAGCCTCACTTTCGGGTGCACAGGATTCCTGGGCAAGGGGTGGAAGACCCCCTTGACCCTGGGCACAGGATGGAAACTAGTTAGGGGGAAGGGTTAGCTTAGTTAGACAGACTTCATGGGGCATGGGTAAGTCCTCATGGAGTCCGTGGAATGGATTAGTTCGAGGGATTTAGTGAGCTTTAGGTTGGGAAATAAAATGGGATTATTTGAGGACATGGACAGACTTGTGAATGTGTAGAGGGGACGTAGCTTAGCTACGTAGTGTTAAAAGGAACGTGCTGTAGTATAAGGGACGACGTGGGAGCACGAGTTAGTTAGGGGATGCAGATAGAAGGATGGCAAGTTCAGCGGTGTGTGTGTTGAAGAGTTGGTGAGTTGTGAGGTGAGTACTTGGTGAGTGAGTGAGGCCAGCGGGTCTGTGTGTATGGAGCGAATGGGGAATGCATGGTGCGATGAGTGATTGGGGGGAGGGTGACTCCCGCCCAAGGGACCCCGGGGTCAGAGTAAAGTGAGTTAGCTGGGTTAGTCAAATTGAAAAATGGAGGTCGTTTTGCTGTTGGTGGGAATGTAGGCTCGAAACCCATTTGGAGGGGTGCAGGAGCCCTGTTGACGGGCTTGGGAGCGTGGCTGCGAAAGGTGAGTATCGCTGAGTGGGTACCCCGGGCACCAGGCTAGTCGGCCGTGGTAGGCCAAGGGCCCATGGGGGGCCGGGATAGCGTAGTGGGCACGGGTGCGCCTGCTTGGTGCGGGGGCCCGGGGCGCCATTAGCCGCGTGGGCAGTGTTGTGGGCACGGGTGACCCTCGGAAAGGGGCCCGGGAGGCCGGCCTGCCACGTGTGCGTTTCAGGGGAGGTGCCATGGGGGGCACTCCCCGGTGTTAGGGAGCTGGTAGGCTCGGAGGCAGTGTGGTGCCCGGGGGTGCCAGAGCGGGAGATTCGGCGGAGGGTCGTGCCTGCCAAAGGGAGCCACGTGTCCTAGCCAGGAGACCGTGTGAGGGCACGGAGAGAAAATTGGGGGGCGAGGCCCGAAATTGTGAGGACACCAACACAGGCGACGGGAATCTGGGTTGTTAGAACCAATAGTTTAAGCGAGAGGCGCTTGTTGAAAGCCCCGGGGTAGTTTAACAGTTAAATGGTTAGGGTAGATGAGGAGATGTACCCCTCCGTACCATCCATCCCCTCGCTCTCGTTGTGGGCCGCTGGACCCACTTTGTGTTAAGATCGTCGAACTCTGGGGAGGCCATTCTGAGGCTTCGTTGGGCCTCAGCACAGGACGTTAGCTCTCCCTTGTTCCCCTCCGGGAAGGGAACATAGGGGTTGGGAGTAGGCTAGGTGACAGAATAGGTTAGCCGAACAAGGACGATAAAGGGGGTTAGGGGACGATTTATAGTGGGGAAGTAAAAATAAAAACAACAAAAAAATAAGTTGGGGCTAAATTGGGGTTTGACAAATTAAGGGAGTGGGTATGTACAGTGACAGGCAAAGGCGATAGGTGGGAGGGAGACAGGTAGGTAGGTCCGAGCCCGCCTTCCAAGTGGCCAGCACCACCGCACTCCCTCCACCAACCTCCACTGAACGGCAAAGGCTGGCCAACTTCATCGGCTGGCCGTGTTTTGCTTCAAGGCGGAGGCTGGCCAACTTCATCGGCAGCTGTTGTTTTGCTGCGAGGCCTGTGCCGGCTGGATCGTCTGCAGCTGCTGTACTGCAAGGCCTGTGCCGGCCAGTTCATCTGCAGCTGTGGTACTTCAAGGCCTGTGCCGGCCAGTTCATCTGCCGGCTGTGTTTGCCTGCAGCGGCCTTCTTCTGCGGGCTGTGTTTGCCTGCTGCCTTTGCCATGCCATGCCCACTGCCCACGTTCACCAGCCCCGTTCAATTTTTGCTTTGCCCCCCCCCCCTGTTCATTTCCATGTGCGCCAGGATCCGCAAGGCAACAGTTTGCAAGCTGCGAGAACTGCCCTGTTGGCAGCTACAACACGGGCCTGCAGTGGCGGCCCATGCACCGTGTTTGTGTTCATCCATCCATTCGTTGTGTTCATTGCGTGTGCCACTTGAGCTGGCACGGAGACTACGTTTGTGCAGCCCATGCACCGTTGTGGTTCACTGCGTTCAGTTCAAAAGGGAAGGCCTTGGACTGCATGTGAGTAGCCAGCCACGTTCCCTGTCACCTGCATTGTTTTGAGCCAGAGACTGCATGCGAGCAGCCTGGCTCCCTGCTAACTGCTTTCTTTTTGCAGAGTTCAGTGATCCTGGGCCATGGTTTAGTGTAAAATTTGTAAGTTAAGGTTAAGATGTACTGTAAATATGAGTGCGCCCCCGGAATGTCTGTCCTAGCGCCGGCAATTTTATTTAAGTCGTCCGTGTGAGTGAGTTTGTTTAGGTAGTTACGCAGCCCTTAGGTTATTTATTTTGGGGACACGAATACCATGAATGTCGCACTCAGGGATCCGTAGGTAAAATGTACTTGGGGAAAACTACACATGATGGCACACGAAAATTTGACGACTCGGGACGAGTCTGTAAAAAGGGGATGGGGTAGTGTTGTGGTTACCAAATTCGCAAACCACCATTCAGGTCCCTTCGGTGAGATATCTCGGTAAGTATATGTGTAGTTAGGCCCAAACCCGTTGTCTAGTGGGAATACATGTCATTTATGCGTGCTGCGACTCTTCAGGATAGACGTTTTTCTTTTGCTATCTTTATTTTGGACCAACCGCCATTGTTACCACCGCCAACCGCGTCTCAACAGTCGTCACAACATCAACCACCCACCACAACGCCGCTCACCACAACAGCCACGACCTTTCCCGTCACACCTCGCAACCGTCGCATCGCCACCGTTCTTGCGCCGCTTGTGGGTACCGGCATTGGACTCGTGCAGGGCGCGCGCCGAACAGCGTGTACAAAACCACGGATTTTCCGCTCCAAAAACGGATCAAAAACGACACACGCCCACTTTTGTGCCGTCCAATCGGTGAGCGAGGGGCAATTTGGCCCCGCCTCCAGGGCGTTGGAGGGCGGTCGCTATATGCAAATTCATGGATCAAAATGCATTCACGCCCACTTATTCTCGGGCCAATGGGGAGCGAGGTGAAAGGTCGAAGGCAGGGGGTCAAAGATGAGAGAGCGAAGCCACGGGGCTTATATAAGCGACCGCGTTCGTCAGTCAAGTGAAATTAAGAGTTGGTCGTCGTCGTGTGCGTTGGAGTCGGAGCAAAGAGGACGGAGCTGTGGAGAGGCGGCGAAGGCAGACGAGGGGGTGCTCGCGTCGTGCCGGGAGCTGCACACCAGGGAGGCCGACGGCGCGACCTGGTCGAGGTGGAGACGCTCGTCGCGGGACTCGAGACAGAGTAAAAATCCTCCTTTCCCCGAGCATCTGCAACCCCCTCCTGTTTCCCCACGCGCTGAGATAGTGCGACCAAGGGGGCCCCTTTTCCCACCCCCGACCAGACACTGTCCGCGAGGCCCACGGAGTTGAGGCACCATCGCCGCTCCGCGTCTCATCACCAGACGGGTAGGCCCGACCCGGTCTCGGCCTCAGGCCCGCCTCATCCTTGAGGGTGTTCTTTTCCTTGGTTTTGGGTATGTGTTGTCGGCGCCGTCTGTGAAGTAGAATTGTATAAGTGTTGCCGTGTGCTCGGTAGTCGGTATTAGCTCTGCATTGTGTTTCTTTTCCTTCTATGTGCTTTTGGTGGAATTGTATATGTGTGCTTTCCGTTCATCGCGAATAAATGTGCTTTATGTTGAACTGCTTTCCCGCTTCGCTTCGTCATTTCTTTCATTGAATCCTCATCTTGCTTCACGTAAAGGGTTGGTAGTGGGCTGAATACGCCCGATAATTAATCGAACCGTCGAGGCCGACGATAACACCGCTCGGTTATCCCGATAGTACGGAACGGGTCGCTTAAGTGGCCCGTGTCCGAAGTCGACCTGCGGCGAGGTGCGATCGCCCGGTCTACCCTCCGTGTGGGTACTTAGGAAGGTCGAATTTGGCGAGCAACCCTATCCCACGCGGGGGCCGATTGGCCTGATCGCGGTGAGACCGAAAGGTCCACCCGTGACTGGTTCCCGGCGTTAGTCCGAGAGGGTCACGACTGGATTGTCCGTCCGGTGGGCGACGTGCCGCGATTCGAGTTACGTGGCCGTCAGCACGCCGTCGGGCGCAAATTCGTAACACTGGTGTCAGGTCGTGCGATACAAATCCATCGCCCCCCTCGCGGCACTGGTAACGGAGAACGGGAAAACGGGCTGTCCTGTCTCCAATTAAATTCACGGGAATCGGTCCAGGGGTGAGAGAAGCGACCCCCGATTCCCTCCAAATTACGAGCGATTCAAATTAACCCTTTAAGAGAAGCAAGATGGCGTCTCAAGGCGAGCGGGAGCCGGGGGTATTAGAAATGGATGTAGAATGCGTAGGATCCATGGCCCAGGATGGAATGCCCGTGCAGGAACATGAACTCGTCCAACTGAACCCAGAGCCCGAAATAGGTGCGGCAGCGGCCGCGGTGTATGACACCTCCCCTCCCCCCCTCCACCAAAACCCTTCCCCGATCCCTGCCGAAACGGCTCACCCAAGCGCACCCGACATGGCCCAGCTATGCGCCATGCTGGCGGCAATGACAGCGAGAATGGATGCGAATACACAAAAATTGGATGCGAATACACAACAAATGAACGAAAAGATGGATGCGAATACACAAAAATTGGATGCGAATACACAACAAATGAACGGAATGGAAACAAACATGAAGGAAGAAATGAAAGAGCTGCGGGGTGAGACGCAGAACATGGGCCGATGCCTGCAGGCGGGCATGAAGGCCGTGACCAGGGAGCTGGGAATGGCGACTCCACGTGTGGGAGCAAACGAGCTGGAAGGGGGTGCAACGGCTGACAGGCCCGCGGTGGAGGCGGGTAAAAAAATAATTCGGGGGGCGTGTTGGGCGAGGGTCGTGACAGAAGAATCGACGGTGACCAAAAGGGACAAATTAAATGGGGAGACTAAAACGTGTGAGACGAGACACGAGGTGACGACAACAGAAACTCATAAATGTATAGAGACACGGGAGATAGAAAAAATAGAGGAAAGGCTACACGATGAAGACGGGGTAAGTGACGCACACACACACACGGAGGTAGTGGAGGATAGTGAGGTTGAGCTCGCGGAGCGTGTAGGGACCCAGTGCGAGCACCTGGATGGCCTCCTCCAGGAACGAGGGGAGGGAGTCTGCCCCCTTGAGGCGAGTCACGACGAGGTGAGTTCGGTCGTGCTTTGCGAGGTTGAGAGGAGGAGTGCTGTGGACGGGTGCACGGAGAGCTTGGGGGGTATAGAGGCCCCGGAGACCCTTGTGGGGACACGAATCCCCAGTGTGGTTGTCCCTGTGTGTGTGGTGCAAGGTGTGAGTGCGTCCCCGTGTGTGGAAGCGACCCCGTGTGTGAGTGGTGTGGTGGCGATGGTGCCGGAGTACGTGCTTCCCAGCACGCCGTGTGTAGATGAGGCACCGCGGGTGAGTGCCCCCGCGTGTGTGGGTGAGGCACCGCGTGTGAGTGAGGCCGTGTGTGTGGATGAAACGGCCAGTATGAGTGAGGCACCGCGGGTGAGTGCCCCCGCGGGTGTGAGTGGAGTGGTTTGTATGAATGGAGCACCACGTGTGAGTGGTATGGGTTATGCAAGGGAGACCGTGTGTGTGAGAGAGCGGTATGTGAGGGAGATGTCGGTTGGCATGCGGGAGCACGCAACCGCGTCTCCCGGTGTGAATGTAATGATATGGAGTGTGAGCGTCGTAACACGCAGGTGTGCGTGTGTTGAATGGCGACGACGACGACGACAGAGGAAAGAAAGCCGAGTAGCGGCTGTAGTTGTTTCGGGGACCGTGCCGGGTTCACCCAGCAGTGAGCACGAGGTCCGTGCTGTGCAACGCACGAGACCACCACGTGCTCGCTTGCGAGAGTGAAGTCCCGGTCCGGAAACGCACGCGGTGGATTTGCCGATCCCGCGGACGGACAAAGTTTAGGCAGGATTTCGGATTTGGACCGGACGGGTTCTCCACGCGATCGTGTGTGTTAAGCTCCAACGGGCAAAGCACATGTGTTCGCGTGGGGAACCCCTCGAGACGTGGGGCTTGTGTTTTTTTTTTATGCGCACGGTGACGTCATGGCTGCACGTGGGGTTGGAATCCGACAGGAGGGGTATCCCTGCCGGATAGTGCCGTCCAGGGAGGGACGAGGAACACGTGCAGCTGCATGACGTCACGGGCAGGTGTAAAGTGCGCGAGCTCTGAGTTGCCGCGCTGGTGCTGCGCATGTAGAAAAAAAAAAAAGCAAGCCTCACTTTCGGGTGCACAGGATTCCTGGGCAAGGGGTGGAAGACCCCCTTGACCCTGGGCACAGGATGGAAACTAGTTAGGGGGAAGGGTTAGCTTAGTTAGACAGACTTCATGGGGCATGGGTAAGTCCTCATGGAGTCCGTGGAATGGATTAGTTCGAGGGATTTAGTGAGCTTTAGGTTGGGAAATAAAATGGGATTATTTGAGGACATGGACAGACTTGTGAATGTGTAGAGGGGACGTAGCTTAGCTACGTAGTGTTAAAAGGAACGTGCTGTAGTATAAGGGACGACGTGGGAGCACGAGTTAGTTAGGGGATGCAGATAGAAGGATGGCAAGTTCAGCGGTGTGTGTGTTGAAGAGTTGGTGAGTTGTGAGGTGAGTACTTGGTGAGTGAGTGAGGCCAGCGGGTCTGTGTGTATGGAGCGAATGGGGAATGCATGGTGCGATGAGTGATTGGGGGGAGGGTGACTCCCGCCCAAGGGACCCCGGGGTCAGAGTAAAGTGAGTTAGCTGGGTTAGTCAAATTGAAAAATGGAGGTCGTTTTGCTGTTGGTGGGAATGTAGGCTCGAAACCCATTTGGAGGGGTGCAGGAGCCCTGTTG